>NW_020698380.1:1387342-1444593 GCF_002925995.2 Terrapene triunguis
AGGGCACACTTACTCTATAGGCTGGCATGTTCGTATGTCTGTACGACATATTCATACATAGTAATAACTACTAGCTCAGTCTCACATCTGACCTTTAGCTCATAGGTAAGTGAGGATGTATTAAAGCCAGGTGGCATAGATAGGGGACTAGCTAAGTTCATGCCCTCTATAAACTAAACAAAGAACTTGGAAATAACCAGTTAGGCCAGAAACATCAGATGTGAGACTGAGCTAGTAGTTATTACTATGTATGAATATGTCATACAGACATATGAACATGCCAGCCTATAGAGTAAGTGTGCCCTGAGATTCTGAGGGTGAGGAAATTAAGTTTGGACATGGAAGGAGGCACATAGTGCTCAGGCTCTATAAAGGGGGGCAACCCACCATGTTAGTTTTAGTTCGTATTTTTTAATTCTTAATGGTTAGTTCTTAAACTAGATAAGTCAAACTTTAAGTTAGCTTCAGTAGTTTTTCCTTTAGCTTTTTACCACTCTAGCTTCTCCCAAGTTCTTCACCTCCCACTCGAGAATTAAGGAACCTGGACCATCGGACTCTTTGGGATGCCAGAGTTGAGGCTGGTCCTTTGTCTATTACCACCAGGTTATCAAGGAAGGGTGAGAGAGTACGTTAATCTAGAAAGCTTTATAGTATATAATACCATATGTACCTCTAGAATAATATTATTGCCTTTGTAATTCTGATTATTTTTCTATTTGATTGCTATTCCATTTATCTCAATACAAGTCTTTAAGGCTGTATTTTGTTCTCAATGTAATGTCCTTGTCATACACCCTGAGGATCCTTGAAAACTGTGTAACCTGATTCTGGGACAAGAACTTTATCTTCTGATCATCTTAATTGGCAAGCCTATATAAACAATAATATTAACCTCCTAAAATCAGGCAACATATTAAAAGTAGGATTATGACACATGATGTTTATCACATGCACATAAAAAAAATACTGCACATGCTCACTTTAATGTAAGCAAGAATGAAATATATCAGACACCATGGAGATGAGGGGGATTATTCACTGTAGTCAGGGATCAGAGTTATTTGGTTGTACTTATACTAAAAACAATTGGAGCAGTGTTGAAAATCCATCAGATCTGGATTCTATTTGTAATGCAAAAATATGAAAGGAAATAGATTTTCCAGAAAATAAGATTCAGAACTTCTGACTAACTTTCACATTCAAAACAAACTCAACTTTCCTATGATCTTCATATTTTTCATTTGTATCTGAGAATTCTACACAGGCTGCTGTTATCCCATCTGATTAGCAGACTGCATCAAGAAGTTATTAACAAGACACTGACGTCAGTGCAGCTCAACAGAAGGAATATGTCCAACAGTCTTGACTTCAACTAAATGAGCGGCATCAAACCAATGCTCTAATCTCTGCTGTTCAATAGTTTAAAAAAATAGAGACAAGAACACACACACAAAAGCATGGAGACTAAAAATCAGAGAATGCTTTCAACAATCTTGGCTTAAAGTGCACAAAGAAGAAAACACAGGGGAACCACCACCAAAATCGAGTCCTTTGGTTTGTTTCTTCAGTTCAAACACTATCACGGCTATGAAATAGTTGAGAGCTGGAACTTCATTGTGGGTAGGTACATGTAAATGAATACAGTATTAAGATAGGAAAAAATTAAAAATTACTCAGCTCACATTAAAATCCTCCTCACTCCCAAACAGAAGTCAAGACCTCACTCTCACACACACAATATACTTACTCGAAGTCTTCACTGAATAGTTGAGAGACTGCTCCAATTGATACTAAAAGTCTATTATACTTTTATAGTATAACTTGTAAGATCCATATTTTTCAGGTATTTAGTATGTACTAGGAGGCTATAAATCATATTTTAAATTCAAACTGTTTTTGCATATGTGTACTGTGAAGAAAGTAGTATGTCTGTGCAAGTGGCAGTTAAAAATGGGACAAATTCTGCTCAACAGCTTTCCAAAGCATCTTTAGAGAATGTATACATATTTTGGAACTATATAAAAATAAAAAAGTCACATGTCATAAGGATTCCTCCTCTTCCTGAGTGCAACTCAGCTTTACCACAGTTTTCTATATTTTAAGAATCTCAGTTGATGATAAATGAGTTTCTTCAGAAATATTCATTAAAGTAGTGCATTTTGGTTATCAAACAGCAATTTGTGTTTTCTATTCATGGAATAAGTTGCTCAGAGCATCATTTTTCTGTTTTTAGAAGTTTTGGCAGCTTTTGCTGCTTCTATTAATAGCTTAAAAAAGAAACAGCAGTGAACTTAAATTTAAGAATTGAAAATGTTAGAATTCTCTGCTTACACAACTAAGCATCCAGATCAAGTTCTAATATAATAAAACCCAAGAAAGGTGAAATGTGATTCAAGTACTGCAGCTTATATATGTATTAGCTTGATTAAAATTTAGAAATTAAGTGCAATATTTTCTCATTTGTAGTTTGAATATTTGCTTTGTACAAAGCTGATAAGTGCAGAGGAGCCCACATGTGAGACAATGATATCCCTTACGGATGAATTTATGTATATCCTAGTATAGAGGATAGGAAAGAAGTTGGTAAAGTACAGGTAGAAGCTAGTAAGGAATAGCCAGTCAAACAAGATAGAGTCCCATTTAAAACATAATAATGAAGGCAAGAAACTGAATATTGACAAAATGTATAAGTGCTTATATACAAATTATAGAAGTCTAAAAATACTAAGATGGGTGAACTAAAGTGCCTGGAATTACATGAGTGTATTGATATAAGAGGCATCAGAGAAACATGGTGGAATGAGGATAATCAATGGGACATGATAATACCAGGGCATAAATATATAGAAATGATAGAGTAGGTCACACTGGTAGCAGGTGACATTAAATGTTAAAGAAAGCACAGAGTCAAATAAGGTAAAAAAAATCTTACATGAAATGAACTACACCATAGGATCTCTATGGATAGAAATTCTATGCCTGAATAAAAAGGAATATAGCAATAGGAATATACTACCGACCACCTGAACAGGATGGTGACAGTGACTGTGAAACACTAAGAGAGGTTAGACAGGCGACTAAAGCAGAAAGTGGAATAATAGTGGATTATTTCAGCTATCCTCATATTGACAGGTGTGATGCAGAGATAAAATTACTAGCCACCATAAATGACTGCTTCTTGGAGCAGCTAGTCCTGGAACCCCCAAGGGGACAGGTAATTCTTGTCTTAGTCCTAAATGGAGCACAGGATCTGGTCCAAGAGGTAACTGTAGCTGAACCACTCAGTAATAGTGACTATAATGTAATTAAGTTTAACATCCTTATAGGGAGAAATACAAACCACACACACACACACAGAACATTTCATTTTAAAAAGGGGAAACATCAAAAAACGAATGACGACTCTCATTGAATGGAAATTGAAAGGAACTGTCACAAAGGTAAATGCCTGAAGCTGCAAGGGGCTATTTAAAAACACCATAATAGAGGTTCACACTAAATGTATACCCCAAATCATAAAAGACAACAAGAGGACCAAAAGAATGCCACCATGGCTAAACAGCAGAGTAATCGAGGTCATTAGAGGCAAGAAGGCATCCTTTAAGATTTGGAAGTCAAATCCTAGCAAGGATTAATAGGAAGGTGGCCAAACTCTGGCAGGTTAAGTGTAGAAGAATAATAAGGCAGGTCAAGAAAAAATTTGAGAAGCAACTTACCAAGGATGAAAAAACTAATGGTAAGAATCTTTTTAAGTACATCAGAAGCAAGAAGTCTGCCAAACAGGCAATGGGGCCACTAAAGGAGCACACAAGGCCATTACAGAAAAGCTAAATGAATTCACTGCAATGGTCTTCACTGCAGAGCCTGTGGGGAAGATATCCACATCAGAGCTATCCTATTTGGGTAATTAATCTGAAGTACTGTCCCACACTGATGGATAAATAGAAGAGGTTTTGAACAAATTATTAAATTAAATAGAAATAAGTCAACAGGACCAGATGGTATTCACTCAAATTCTGTAGGAATTCATATATGATATTGTAGAACTACTAACTGTAGCATATAACATACCACTGAAACAAGCCTCTGTATCAGGTGACTGGAAGGTGGCTAATGTAACACCATTTATAAAAAGGGACTCGAGAGGAGATCCTGGCAATTACAGATCTGAGAGTCTAACTTTAATACTGGGCAAATTGGTAGAAACTATAGTCAAGAACAGAATTATCAGACACAAACATGATTTGCTGAAGAAGAGTTAACATGGCTTTTGTGAAGACAAGTCATGCTTCACCAATCTATCAGAAGTATTTGGGGGTGTCAATATGCATGCAGGTTACCCAGTTGATCCAGTTAAAATACTGTACTTGGATTTTCAGATAGCCATTGACAAGGTCTCTCAACAAATGCTCTTAAGCAAAGTAAAGAGTCATGAGATAACAGGGAAGTCCTCTCATGAATCAGTAACAGGTTAAAAGACAGGAAACAAAGGGTAGGAATAAAATGGTCAGCTTTCATAATGCTCTCTCCATTGTAAATAGCAAGATCCCCCAAGGATCTGTACTGGGACCTGTGCTGTTCAACATATTCATTAATGATCTCAAAAAGGAGTGAAGTGGGGTAGTCTGCAGATGTCATCTTGAATAATTTTGTAAGTCCAAAGATAACTGCAAAGAGTTACAGAGGGATCTTACAAAACTGTGTGACTGTGCAACAAAATAATGGATGAAATTCATTGATAAGTACAAAGTAATGCATATTGGAAAAAATAATCCCAACTACACATACATAATGATGAGTGCTAACAGCGAATTTAGAACCCAAGAAAGATCTTGGAGTCACTGTGCATAGTTCTCTAAAAACTTCTCTAAAGATCAGTGTGCAACGGCAGTCAAAAAGGCTAACAGAATGATAGAAAAGATCATAATGTCACCATGTAAATCCAGTGTGTGCTCACACCATGAATACTGTGTCCAGTTCTGGTGGCCTCATCTCAAAAAAGATATATAGAGCAAGGGTTCTCAAACTGGGGTTGGGACCCATCAGGGGTCACAAGGTTATTACATGGAGGGTCACAAGCTGTCAGCCTCCACTCCAAACCTCGCTTTGCCTCCAGCATTTATAATGGTGTTAAATATATTTAAAAGTGCTTTTAATTTATAGGGGAGGGGGGTCACACTCAGAGGCTTGCTATCTGAAAGGGGTCACCAGTACAAAAGTTTGAGAACCATGGATATAGAGGAACTGGAAAGGCAACAAAGATAATCATGAGTATGGTATGTCTTCAATATAAAGAAAGACTAAAAAGATTAGGCCTGTTCATTTTAGAAAAATAAAATATGATTAAGGGGGGAAATATGATAGAGGTCTATAAAATCATGAATGGTGTGGAAAGAGAAGTGTTATGTATTTACCTTTTCACAATACAAAAACCAAGGATCACTCAGTAAAATTAACAGACAGCAGGTTTAACACAAAAAAGAGGAAGTACTTTTTCCACACAGACCACAATTAACCTGTGGGATGTTGTGATGGCCAAAGGTATAATTAGGTTAAAAAAAAAACAAAAACAAAAAAAAAAAACCACACTAGATAAGAGGATAGCTCCATCAATGGCTATTAGCCAAGATTGTCAGGAATGCAACCCCATGCTCGAATGACCCTAAACCTCTGACTACCAGAAGCCGGGAAGAGAATACAGGGGTGGATCATTCCAACAGCACTGTTCTGTACACTCCCACAAAGCTTGGGTACAGGCCACTGTTGGAGACAGGATACAGGGCCAGATGAACCATTGGTCTGACCCAGTATGGCAGTTCTTACATTCTTTGTAATTTCACATGCTGAGTTTGAGGGTGGTAATGTGCATTGTGAAGGGGGAAAAAAACGAAACACTAAAAACCAGTTACACACAGAGTTTTAATTATGCTGATTTTACTGAAAAGAGTATTGGTGTTTTCTGATAAAAACAGAGGCATGATGAGTTTTGCTCTTTGATGCTATGACAACAATTAAAGAAAGCTCTGTGTTCAATATCACTTAAGAATCCTTTTACCCTTCACTTCAGCAATTGATTTATATCATAATGCTTAACATTACTCTAATGCAGGACACTCCTCAATGCCATCCTCTAAATATTGCAATAAAAATAAATAAAAAAAGTACATCCTGTTCTATGTAGTAATGTATACATTATACTCAAAGTACCATCAAGATGGACTCTGAGAATGGGGACAAATAGAGGTGTTGGTGTTTACACAGCACTTTGAAGATGTACAATTTTAAGTATTAGTAAGTATAAAGAAATATAAGCGTGTTATTTTGACATGGCATAGTTCCCAGATATTCCAAGTTAACAGGTGTGCTAATTAAACATTAGAAACACTTGTTTATATACAGGCTCTCTCCCTATTTGGGTATTCCATTGAATAAGAATGTAGTAACCTACTGTAGTTTCCGGGGACAGCGGGGGAGGAGGCAAAAAACGAAAGTAGTAAAGTAGACAGTCCCAAAAAGCCTCTAGTATCAAGCTAGTGGAACTAAGTGTAAAGAAAAGCCAGCCACACAAGAAAAGTGCTACTTATAAATTAAAATTCAAAATATGTATTTAGTCCAATAAAAGTCACATTTAACATTCAAGTATTTCTTGCTCAAGTTGTAGCTTCCTCAGCTCTGGGTCCCAGTAGAACTACAATTACCACTTATCTTTAGCCAGAAAGAGATGCAGGCAGCTTCCCTCCATTTATACCAATGTCACCTTGCAGGCAGGCTATAATAATCTGATGTGTATTTCCAATAAACTAACTACCATGCTATAAAGACTTCTAGTTGTTACTAGATGCTGGTTCACTAAGTACTTTCAAAAATATGGAAGTCTAGTGTGTGTAGAAAAGGAAAAGATGAGGTTAGGGCCAAAGCCTGAAAAATCCACTTATCACTGGCAAGTGACCCGTTTTCCCTGGCAAACACAGGGACTTAAGTCAACTTCTGCAGAAATTGCAAATCAAGTTTCTTACCCTTGAGACTGAAGAAAAACTTCCAAATGTGAACCAAAGTAAAAGGATAAATATTATGAGAGTCTGCAGACTTTGGAAGGAGAGACAGATACTAACCAAGCTGATCAGTTTCACTGCTACTACCCCCAAGGTTCTGAATCACTGACAAGAATCATGTTGATTTCATGCTGCCCTTGTTTGGGAAAGCTCACCTGAGACAGGTACTGGAGTTACTTAAAAAGTGACTACAGGAGGGTAGTGTAATAGATACTACTTCTCCCCAGTTCACCTCTGAAGATGGAGAAAGATAGTGAAACTGAAATACAGACGACTTGTTGCCCGCAGACAGTCTCCCACCTTTTCAGTAACCACCGGTGCAGCTCCACCAGTGGTAATACTAGCATAGATATGGTTCAGACAGACACTAGTGTTTTAACCAATGTCATTTAGACCTGATCTGAGCAGCAGTAAATGACATCATAGTAGAGTACAGTTGTTCCCCATCTACCTTTGTGCTGATATCACTGCTTGCAATAGTGGAATTTTCCCCAAAGTACTTTTCCTCTTTCAGCAGCTTGGGAGGAGGATGCAGGGGAACCAGTTTCAAACTTAGGGCCAGAACCTGCAATTGCAAAGCACCATAACATTCAATAGGGCTCCATAGAGAATCATGAGTCTACCTATAAAGATCCAGTTGCAGGATTTGGCCCTTAGATAGCTATTAGTGAGAGGCTGATACAAAAGCTATAGATCCCACTAGGAATTGACAGGAAATTTAATCTGAGTTTTCAGATAGACATTATCCCTAGACGCTGCTAGACTTGTAAACGTAACCCATCAGACCACAGGTGTCCACCAAGTATTTTAAAACTTGGAACAGGGCTCCATTCTGCTGAGGAATTTATCCACAACTTGTTCCAGAGGAAGAACAAATGTGTCTTCCATTCACAGGGGAGCTATTTCAACTCCAAAATTAACTCTAGGTGTTGCTCAGCTATCACTTAGAAAAGTCTATTTCCCTATAGTCAACGGGGGGAGGGGGGAAGGGGAAGGATTGGGATCCCAGATCTATATAATTACTATTATGCTTTTATCATGTCATGTCAAATTGGTTCCAGCATGATAACATCCTTATACCCACATGGGTAGAAAATGAATAGATGTTAATACAGCCAATACATCCCCCTGCAGGTGTGCTTGGTTCCTCTTTTTGTCCCGTAGAGAAAAATAAGGGACCTACAAGAATGGTGGTTGCCCAAAGGGTCGGAGTTATCCTAGCCAAAAAGTATCCATTTCATCCTTGCTGTCATGTAAAAGCATCTATGTGGGGTAACCCAGACTTGCAAATTGTGAAAGAAACCTATTTGGAGGAACTGGCTGAGCAAGGGCATCATATGGATTTTCCAATTAGTCAAGGATGAGAACTTTGTATCTTTTCTAACACTGAAGCAATACTATTTATATTAACAACAAGGGGGGAGAAACGGAAACCAAAATAGGGAAAGAACAGATTAAAGAATATTTAGACAGATTAGATGTATTCATATCAGCAGGGCCTGATGAAATTCACCTTAGGGTACTTAAGGAACTTGCTGAAAATCTCAGAACCATTAGCAATTATCTTTGAGAACTCATGGGTGATAGGGGAGGTCCCAGAACACTGGAAAAGGGCAAACGTTCCCCTTTCTAATGCCCCTATAGGTACTAAGAGGACCCGTGGAATTATAGACCAGTCAGCTTAACTTTGATAACTTGTTCCAGTATCTTTTTAGGTATTAAACAATCAGTTTATAAGCACTTGGAGTGCAATAAGGTTATAAGGAATAGCCAGCATAGATTTGTCAAACACAAATCATGCCAACCAACCTAATTTCCTTCTTTGACAGCATTTCTGGATGGTTGGAAGTAATAGTACGTGATGTATCTTGATTTTAGTAAGGCTTTTCACAAAATCCCACATGACATTCTCATAAGCAAATTAGGGAAATGTGGTCTACATGAAATTACTATAAAGTAGGTGCACAACTGGGTGAAAGACTGTACTCAAAGTTATCAAAGATTTGCTGTCAGACTAGGAGAACATATTTAGTGGGGTCCTGCAGGAGCAATTTCTGGGTCTGGAAAAATCAGTATTTTCCTTAATGATTGAATAACACAGTGGCAAGTATGCTTATAAAATCTGTAGGTGACAATGCTGGAAGGGGTTGCAAGCACTTTGAAGTACAGGATTAGAATTCAAAAGGACCTTAAATTGGAGAACTGGTCTGAAATCAACAAGATAAAATTCAATAAAGACCAGTGCAAAGTGCTTCACTTAGGAAGGCAAAAATCAAATGCACATCTGTAAAATGAGGAATAACTGGCTAGGTGGTAGAACTGCTGAAAAGGATCTGGAGGTTACACTGGATCACAAATTGAATCCGAGTCAACAACGTGATGCAGCTGTGCAAAATGAAAATATTCTGGGGTGTATTAACAGAAAAGTAGTATGTCAGACACAGGAGGCAATTGTCCTGCTCTACTTGGCACTGGTGAGGCCTCAGCTGGAGTACTGTATCCAATTCAGGGCACCAAAGTTTAGGAAGCATGGGGAAAAATTGGACAGAGTCCAAAGGATAGTAACAAAAATGATAAAAGGTTTAGGAAACCTGTCTCGTGAGGAAAGGTTAAAAAAACTGGACATATTTAGTCTTGAAAAGACTGAGGAGGGACCTGATAATGGTCTTCAAATATATTAAGGACTGCTATAAAGAGGACTGTGATCAATTGTTCTATACTTCTTGTCCTGCCTTCAGTGGATGTAATGTGCTTAACCTGAAGCAAGGTAATTTTAAATTAGATATTAGGAAAGACTTAACTATAAGGGTAGTTAAGCTCTGGAATAGGCTTCCAAGGGACACTGTGGAATCACCATCATTGGAGGTTTTTAAGAACAGGTTAGACATATACCTGTCAGGGATGAGCTAGGTTTACTTGGTCCTGCCTCAGGGCTGCAGGATGAACTTGACCTCTCGAGGTCCCTTCCAACCCTACATTTCTGATATGACCTGCCACCCTCAACAGAATAGCAGTACTTGCAACTAAGACACTTGCTAACAAATCAGTTTGGTCCAGATGCTGTAGGACTGCCAGAGGCCCCAGAGCTACTGGGTACTTTAGAAATGTTCCACAAACTATCCAGGCCTATGTCCACTATGTATGCGTTACTACTGAAGAGGAACTCCACTTGTCTGAAGTTCTTTGTGAAAGTATGGGAAGGAGAGTTATCAGATTCACAGCCCTTAAAAGATCCCCAGTGGCAGGGCATATTACAGAATGTTAAAAACGGTCCTGTGGATCTCAAGCTATGCCTGATATAGCAAAAGATTCCATTCAAAATGTATTGCGTGCCAGAGGTTGTGCAAGATGGGGGCCCTGTCTTCAGATGTTTGTTGGCGCTGTAATAAAGAAAAAGGAGCCCTCATGCATATGTTATGGGACTGCCCAACAGTCAGACACCATGGAAAGAGGTGGACACAAGAGTAAAAATAGTGCTTGGCTTCAGCAACCAAATCTCAGCTGAAGTTACATCATAGGTTATGTGCTTGCTGCAGTGGGTTCAACTTCACCACAAATATTTTGGTTCTTGAGGGCTGTAAATGTTCATCAAGCACATGATTTTACAAAAAAGGAGTAGACTTATGCCAAGAATAGAGCAGTGGTATTCAGACCTGTATGAGTTAGCAGCCAAAGAAAGAATAGCTTATCAATGCAGAAAACAATTATGAGAATTCAAAGAAATTGGGTCTCTATTTCTTGATACACCTGGATAAAGAATGCTGAGAGAGCTCAAATAACGGCATTCCACTTGACCTCTCTTTTCCTTTCCCTCTTCCCCTGCCCCTCCTCTTTTTTTTTTTTTTTGCCTATTTGAATGTCTTTTTATTGTTATTATCCCCCCTTAACATGTTATGTCTGTGTAATATTGATTTTGTATTGTATGATCTTGCAGCTGTGACAAGTGAAAAGTTATATAATTGCATAATTTTATCGGCTATCCTGTGAAATGTGTGATATTTGGTAACGTACTAGCTATATGTAGTTGTAATACCATCTGTATTTTTTGTTTATGAAAATTAATAAAAAATTGATCACATTAGCTCAGCATTCTTTTTAAATAAAGCGACGAATATTGGCCACCGCCTTATGCTAGAAACATCATGCATCCATTCCCGTTAACGTTTAGTCTTGAATCTAGAGGTGTAATTGTTTGCCCCACACCTCTAACCAAAGCAGAGTTCTGGGAACATCTAGAAAATTTCTTAATTTAATGGTTTATGCCAGCTGTAAGTCACCAATTTGTCCACCTCTACACAAAAACAAAAAACACACACCACACACAAGTTCGGCTTTTTTTTTTTTTTTTAATACACTCCTTTCTGGTCAGACCAGGCCCTCCCTCCACAGGATTAAAATGACTTTGATCATAAGGAGGTGGTTTTGTTACTGTTTTTCTATGATAATAAAAGCTGATTTACCATTCCAGGCATATCATTCTGCTTATTCACCCTCACAATGAATGTAATAACAATAATGAAAATATAGTGTTTGTCAAATTGAAGTACATTTTTGATGAGTGAGCAAGCAAGCGACTAGAATTTTGTGAAACTGGTTTTTGATAACTGGAATCGGAAATTTTATCAATAATGGTCCATCCAATGAAACCTTGCTACAGTGAATATATGCAGACTTTCTTTCTACTAGATTAAAATCCCTGTAGTAGAGAATGAACTCTAAATATTGTTGTTAACTGCAGGTTAACAGTAATTTTCATGGAAATATTTTATCTGTTCCAGTTGAAAATGGATAACAACTCAGAATGACATAATACAAAAATGTTTAGTTGTGTGTATGCAATCTTTTGAGAAGTTAAATACAGTATAATTTATGTTGCTCAAGTTTAGGAAGAAAACAAATCATCTTCTTTGAATAGTAAATGATTTTCCCATGACTAACATTCATTTAAGAGCTTTGATGCGGATTTAAGACTAACTACACAACATCAAAAAGAGTTTCTTTGAGGCACTCTGCAAACATACCTGCTTCCTAGTGTATTCTGTTCAACAGTCTTTAAGACTCAGTGATCACTATGACATTGATTATGCAAATACTTGTGTTTGATTCACTTTAAATATGCCTGTAGTACCATTGGCTTCACTTTCGTAAGTGCTTGTAGGATCAGGGACTATAATTTTCACAAAATGACACCTCAGGAAAACTCTCTTCTGTTCCTGGCATTGAATTTAATCACAACTCAGACTACAAGTGCCAGAGTCAACAAATCTATAACAGGGATTAAACAAATCCCCCAAGAACAGCTCTCTCGCCAATAAATATACTCATAGCAGAACAAACAGGTCAAATGCTATAATTATAATTATATACAGAATTAAACAGTGGGCTAAAATTCCTTATATTTGTTCTCGATCCAAAAGGAGACTGTTTTAGCTTCAGAAATTTTGGTTAAATTTTGTTTGACTAATTATTGTCCAAAAGTGAGGCTTAAAATATCATTTGGATGCTGTTTTCGCCACAAGACAACACAAGTGGTTTAATTTTAAGAAGTTCATACCCAGCACAGGGTATGTTTTGTTCTCCAAACATGTGAAATACCTCAAATACCTTTATAAGAATACAGAGCTTCCTACCCCTTCCTTCCTCCCCTCTTTCCCTGCCCAAAACACACACACACTTCACCTTTGGGTTTAGGCCAAGCATGAAAAGTTTCAGTATAAAGTATAATTTTTCCAGGAAATTACAAGTGCCAAAAATAAGGTCTTCTAACACATGCCTCCTTAGTCTTTCTCAATATTGGGTCTGTAATGTAATTTTATTGGCTGAATGAAACAAGCATTTAAATGTCATCTGGCACATGAAAGCATAAGAGGTTCTGTTCTGCCCATTATATTACAAAAAAGTAAACAAATCAGAAGGTTAAAAGTTTTTATGGGGAAATCATGCCTCAAGCTCCTTAAAAACAAAAACAAACAAAAAAAACACATGCATGCCCCAAAACTGAAAAAGAAACCAGAAATTACTGCTGTTTACTTCATTTGACAAACTGACAACAGAGCGGTGCAACAAAGCAGGTAGTGATGCCTAAGGAACTTACTGTTGGCAAATAATATTGCAACACTAAAGCTATTTCCAAAACTTTAGTGTTCATATATTCACCAGAAGGCTCCTGGGTATCACTACTTGCTTTACTGAGGTAGTTACCCAACAGGCAATCAAGTAGCAGCTTTGGCTTGTTCCCTTGCACCAGGCACTGTTTACAGATCCAAAACTTTCCTGAAAAGTAACAAGGCAGGTAAATGAAAAGTCAACTGTTTAATTAGCCGATCAAAACAGGACACCAAGCAGGGACGAGCGTGTCCGCTGAATTCCTTCATTCAGAAAGTGCCAGGATTTAACAAGCCCCGGGTTAAGAGACATAAGGATCCCCCTTAAAACCACAAAAGCCAGTGGTCTCCCTTTCTCCCCCCAGCTCAGAGAGCGGGGCAGCCACGCCTCGGAGACCCGCAATCGCCAGGCCGTGCACCAGGGGGCCGGGGAGGAGCATACACCCACAGCACGACATCTGGGCTAAGAGCTCCCCGGCCCCTGTGCGGACAAGCAGGAAGGCAGCGCAGTGCCCCTGCTCCGGGCAGCTCACAGCCCGGCGGTCCTGCCAGCCCGGCCGCAGGGTGGGGGCACAGGCTGGGACTCGGCCGCACCGCACCCGGCCGCCTCTGCGCGTGTCCGGCTCCCTCCGCCCGGCCGGGGGGCGGGTCACCCCACTCCGCGCAGGATGGATGAAGCCGCCGGGGGCAGGAAGGCGGCCAACGGGCGCTGGGGAGGGCGGGGCGGGGAGTCGCTGCCCGGCGGCTCCAGGTAACTGGGGAGATGGGGGGGGGGGCAGGTGACTGCGTGGCTTCCCCGGGTCACTCACAGCTTCAGCTTCTCATAGGCCCCCGCGGTCGCCGCCATCGCCCCCCTCCGGCTGCCCCGCCGCTGCCGGTTCAGCTCCGTTCTGCGTCCTGGACTCTCTTGTCTTTCTGACCCTGACGCGTCTCGGTCTTGAGGACGGGGCCTCGCACAGGACAAACCTAACCAAACACCTTGCGGCGGCCGGGCTCCAGACACGGAAGGGAATGATTGGCGCTGCTGTGATTGGCTGCGTCTCCGGCTCCGACCCCGCCCACTGAGCCACCCTAGTGATCAGGAGAGAGCGGAACTGTAAGGTTCCCGCTGGGGTGGGGGGAAGAGGGGCGTGAGACGTTTTGACGAAACGGCCAGGGATTGGCCAAGCGTGGAGTTGTAGCTCCGCCCCCTAGGGAGCTAGTGAGGAGAGGGGCCGGGCGATGGGCGGAGACACAGAGGAACTTTGATTGGCTGCAATTCCCTTCTTAGTCCCACCCCTGGATCCGAACTCCCACCCATTAGTGGTCTCTGTGTGTGGGGGCGGGGTCAATGAGTAGTTAGAGAGCGAGCGCGGAATACTTCAGTATATGCAGGGCCAGTGGCGCAATGGATAACGCGTCTGACTACGGATCAGAAGATTCTAGGTTCGACTCCTGGCTGGCTCGGCTGTACTTTTTTTTCCCCCGACTCCTGCCAAGGCACCTTGATTTTACTGCTCCTGCCTCCTGCAGTCTCCTACAGCCCAAGCAGTCACCCCATAGAGATATATGGCATACAGCACCCCTTCCCCACTCACCCTGAATCCCTCCCTACACCACTCACCTTCTCTACACCTTCTGTATCTTCTTACCACTCACCCTGCTGTACACCTCTATACCCCCACACCGCTCACCTTCCATACACTCCCATACCCGCTCCCGTTTGGTACCCCCCGCACCCCGTTCGTCCTACCGTACACCTCCATACCCCTCACCTGCTGTACCTGCTCCCCTCTCACCCTGGTGTACCCCCCTGTACTCCCACACCACGCACCTTCCATACACGCACCCCGATACCCTCGCCCCTTCTGTACCCCCCGCACCGCCTCACCCCGCCTACACCTCCATCCTCACCTTCTGTACCCCCTACTCCCTCTTTACTCACCCTGCTGTACAACCCCTGCACCCCCACGCCACTCTGCTTCCATACATCCCCACACCCTAGTGTGACACCGTGTACCCCCCCTCCCAACTCACTCTGCCATAGCCCTCGTATTCCCACTTACCCTGCCATAGCCCCCTGTACACCCAGACCTCTCACCTTCCATACACCCTGTACCCCTGCCCCACTCCCCCTGCCATATACTCCCATATACCCCCTTCCCCTGCCGACGGTACACCCCAACGCCACTCACCTGCTGTACATCCCTTACCGCCCTCCCCTTTTCACCCTGCCATTCGCCCCTCCCCACACCATACGCCCCTCCATAGACCCCCCTCCCCACTCACCCTGCCACACCCCCCCAACTACTCCATCCTACCCTCCGGCCAGTCATGCTGTTGTGCTTATTCCATCACCCACCTGCACCATTATAACCCTATCCTTCAGACAGCCTCCTTGTGCCTGTTCTCTATATGCCAACATACAACCTCACGTGTTTCTGTGTGTCACACCTTCCCTGTGTCAGTATAACCCCACTATTGCTTATATTCCTTATGTGACATTATGTCATGCCTGTGTCATTATCTGCCTCCATATGTCGTTATACCTCCCCATTCTCCTCCCCCACCCCTAATCACCACCCTGAGCCTGGGACATTATATCTCGACATGATGATGCCACCTTTGTGTAGCTATGAGCCCACGTGATTTTAAATCTACTGTCATTCCCCTCTCATGTGATATTTACACCTCACTCTTGTGTGTGTAACTTGCCACACCCCTGACATTACTGCTCAAGAGCAGGTGAGGTAAGTCTTACCTCACCCACTCTGTCTGTCTCTCTAATATCTTGGGACCAACCAACATAACAACACTGCATATTACTGCTGAAGGGTATTCCACAGTGTGGAGGGGGAAGATGTGCAAATTACACAGACACTGGCGCCCGTAGCTTGCTCCTGTTTGCTTCGCAGATTTGGAAAGGGGGCAGAGAATCTGATAGATCCCGACCCCCTCCCCGACTCTTGATTTTGGCAGGGTTCCAGCTATCAAGTAGAATGGAGAAACAAACCCCAAAACTGGCTGTCCCAGTGACAGATCCCTCGTGTTGGCATTTCTTCGCTCATCAGAGTGGAAAGGAATATAGGGCTCTTAGTAGGGAGTATCACAGGTAACTCCCATTTTATAACATTTGCAAGTGTGAGAGCCAAGCCGGAGACTTCAAGAGCATCCAAGCCACATGATCCAGGGTGGTGGTTGATCACAGGAAGGGGTTGGAAGGGAATCTCCTCCTGTCACTACCAAGAAAGCCTTTGCACAAACACCTAGGTGCGGGAGCCTCAGGCACTGGCCATCTCGGCAGGCAGGATTCCAGACTAGCTGAACCTGTTGTCTGATCTGGGACTGCACCTCTGCCATGTTCCCAGCTAGCTTTTGTAGTTAAAAGGGCTTTACAAATTAATTGGCGGGGGGAAGGGAAACTGAATGAAAGATCCTACTAACATTCAGAGCTATTGTCCTTTGCTTTGAGAGCCATTTCCCCGCTGCACACATCTGTGTGGAACCTGTCCGTCAAAGAATAAAGAATTAAGCATCACAATGATCTTTTGAGGTAGGGAAATACTGTCCTCATTTTGCAGATGGGGAAACTAGGAAATAGACTGGTCAATGGTCTGGTTTTCAAAGGTGCTGAGCACCTGCAACTCCTACTGATATCAACACCTTTGAAAAATCCCAGCATTACACTGGAAATGCATGACAGAGCTGGGGCTAGAAGCTGACTTCTACTTCATGCCACCACAACATCCTTCCTATCTGCCTACTTCAATTAGAGTACGGAGCTAGTCTCATTGCTTGGCAGTATGTCAGCTTTTAACCTTTAAACTGGCTAATTGTTAGACACATACCATTAGAGCTGGGCTGTTCCTAAAGGTTTGTCAGGGTTGGCTAGGATGTTAGCAAGGGATAGCTTGCCTGGAGTGAATGCCACCCTGCCTCCTTGCTGTCAGAAATCCTCACTGATTCGCTGTGACAAGATTTCCCACTGTTGGTTTCTAATCCAGCCTCTGAGGTGGGGAAAATGGGGTGGGGGGGGTGAGGAGTCGGGTAGGGGATATTTGAGGGTCAGGAAGGAACATGAGTGATGGAGTTCAGAAGGAAACGGGACTAGCCAGCCAGAAAAGACCAAGGTGGTGGGGAGACAGAAAGAGGGGGAAGTGTTTTCACAGCGTGGGGCGGTGTCAGACTAAGGGCTTGTCTATATGGCAATTTAGTGCACATCAAGCTGGGGTGTGAAACTACAGCCCACTAGCCTGCTATTCACTAACTGGCAGCGTGGGTCCTGCTTGCTGCATGCTAAAAGTTCCCTGGTGAGCTTTGATCTACTGCGCAGGTTTACACTCCAGGTTGCTGCACACTGAATTGCCATATGTGCAAGTAGGGCAGTACCCTCCAGTACACAGTACCGGCAAGAGATTTTTAGTGGGCACAGGGTACCAGAAAGACTAGGGGCTACCCCCCCCCCCTCGGAGGGAGGGGAGGGGCTGCGCTCTGCTCCTTAAAGGAGCAGAACACGGCTAGGGAGGGCATTTATTCTTTACCTGGCTTTAACAGCATTAAAATTTTTATTAAAGTTAATGTTTAAAATTAAATATACACAAGTTAAGAAGGAAGGTACTGTACATCTGGGGTCAGGCTTGAGTTATGAGGGATTACAGGTATCAGTTACAAGGATCACGAGATACATACATATCACATAACCAGCATAGACCCAGATTGGGGGGCAGGAGTTTTTAAAGCATCAGTGGATAAGTGGGCTTGGGTACGCCACCCATGAAATGTATTAAGAGTCCAAGTTAGTATCAGTGTAGCGGATAAGTACATGGGTGGGGTTCATCCCTTGGTTTATCAGGGAAGGAAGTGGGTTATTTCCCTGGTCGGTGGTCTCGATGACTCAACGTGGTATTAACGGTGTCCCGTGATGTGTCCGTATAGATGTCTCTGGACCACCTGATGGTGTCAGACACCATGAGCTGTCTCATGAGCCGGGCGTAGTGTCGACCGACTCCGCACACTCTCAGTACCGGCTTGTTGTGGGAGTCCCAGGAGCCCAGGGCTCCCACAATCAGGGCGTGTATCTGGACCTCAATACATACGCTAACAAACTTAAACAAAGGCTTTGTTTAAGTTTGTTAGCATATGTATTGTGCTGTTAAGATGGTCAGGAGTCTTCAAGAGGGGAAGGGGGGGGAGGGAAGACGCGGAAGGTGTTTAAAACTTGTTTTTGATTCTGTTTCTCCCCATTGGTCTGAATTATCCATGACATCCATACTGCATCCGATCAAGTCCAAATCATGCTTGCATTGACCAGAGGATGTTTGGATTCTGATGTCAGCCCAGTTCTGCATCCTGACAGGAATCAAGTGTTGTCCCCAGTGTACATAGAATTCTTCTTTGCAGCCATACTAGTCTAATATGAATGTTGTTAACTGGAACTGGAGCAGCAAAATAAAGAAAACAAATGCCTCATTTTCCAGCTTTGTGAGTGAGAGAACTATAAGTGAAGATTATAATGCCGGACACTGACAGCCTTAAACCAGCTGCCTCAGGATTCTGCCAAGAACTTTGCAGAAAATATGTTCCTCATCTTAGCAATGGAGCTAAGACTTATCACAGATCTGCCCACCTTTATTCAAATGAAGCTCCTTCTGATCTGACAGCTCAGGCATTGTCAGTTTCACCCAGAATAATTTACAAACTTGGAACCTAATCCTGTAAACCCTTAATCATTTGATCAATCCCATTGAAGATAATGGGATTATTTGCATGTCCATGGACTACGTTTGTGGTAGAGTTTCAGGAGTCTGTTCAGTTCCTATAAAGGAAGTTGAATCCCCCATTGAAATGCAATGTTTGGCTACAATACCATAAAGCAGTTTAGGATACAGTTCTACTTAAAATTTGTCTTTTAATAAGTCATACATATGCTGAAATGGCTCCTCACCCAACTTCCATATTCCATATAAACAGACTGAATACTACATATTTGGGGGGAAAGTGAGTAGTTAAGCATGTTGATGTTTGTACATACAAACACCCATTTCATCACTGTACTGGAAAATATAGCTAAACTTAATTTTCTATGGAATTTGAAGAAAGTTTAACAGCCCCAATTGTTTTGTGTTAATCAGTGTGTAGCTGAAAAAGAGAAAAGAATCGGTCCACACTTGCTGAAAAGAAAATACCTTCCAACTGGTGTTCAGAAGATTGCTACAAGACACACATACATAATCTCATGAGCAGAGGATGGAGAGGATACCCTCCCACATTATGACCAGCAAAATAAAATAATAATAAAATCTCAAACAGGCAGAGGTTCACGGATTTGCAAACCTAAAAACCTGTATAGCAGGTTAACAGATGCAGTTGTAAAATTTTAGACAGGTAAGGAGGTGTCGGAGGGGACAGGGAGAGCATGGGAGCCGTGGGCTGGGGAGGAGTCACATGGAGGGTCACTTGGGGAGGTCACGTGCCCCCCCTTGTGTCCCTCCCATGAGTGCAGTACCAGCAAGAAATGATTTCTACTCACACCACTGTAGATAAGCATTAATTTAGCTAGCTCAGGTCCCAGAGCAACAAAGCTGCTCCAGCACAGGATAGTCCCAGGAGTAATTACCCAGGGTTCTGGGCAGGCTTGTACTGCCTGCACTGAAACCTGCACACACCACGGTTTCACTGCTCTGGGACCTGAGCTAGCTAGATTAAAGCCAGCTTGTGTGTGGCTACTCAAGCTGTCATCGGACCCTGTGATCACAGAATAGCCAAGTCATCCAGAGGACTTCCAGTCTGTTGCAGGGAAAGTTCAGGAGTAATGGCGGGGAAGGAGGGTCTAGTTAGGCTTCTTCAGTTCTGCCAGGCTATCAGGTTATTCACACACATTACTTCTGTAAGTTTTCTCCTTTAACAATAGTAATTCTGTAGTAGACTAGTAACAGAAGTTATATGGCACTTTAAAGTGGTACTGCAGTCTGACCATGTAATTATTAGTCCCAATAAAAAATAGGTAAATAGCCTTAGATTTGTACCTAACAATACACCCATAGTGTGGCGATAACCCTATGTATCAACAAACTGGTGCAGCTGGTTTTTCTCCCTACTATTTTCTCTCCAAAAAAATGGGCAATATTTCCTTACAGGCATAATTGTAGGTAGTACCCTGCCAGCGTCAATCATGTTGAAAAGTGAAAAAGTCCAAAATTGAAGATTTTTCAGTGAACAGGGAATTCCAGTCTGTAGGCTGGGAGGGTGAGGAACGACTAGTGAAATATTTGTGCTCAAGACAACATCTGATGCTTCAAGGTGACACTGGACCAATTTCAAAATGAAGTGTCTCAAACTAACAGGGAGGAGATCTGTGCATGAGAGAAAAGACGACGTACCTTTAAGTCAGGTGTGAAAAATAAATGAGACACTTCAGAATAAACATATTCTAAAGAACTTTTTTCAAAAGATCAAGAATGCTTTTAGGAAAATATTTATAGTACCAAGGAGGGCAAGAAGATGTAGCTAGCACTCAGAAGGAAACCTCAGAACAATAACTGCCTGCGGGAGACTGCTACAGGGACAGAGCACACAGTTACTAAAAAGATGGACTAAGTCTGAGCTAGGTTTCTATGTTGAAATTGGGGTAGGGGAGGGATGGGGGATGAATTGTGGTTGGAATCTGTGTACGCTGAAGTATAAAGGCCTAAAGATAAAAGTTTTGTTTCATCAAATATTTGTTTTTCATTACAGATCCAGCTGACCCAATCCCTCAGTTTACAATATAAATTGCTCCCCCTCAATTTCTGACCTGACTAAAGTAATATACAGTAATCATGTGAGAAAAGAATTCAGACTCAGAGTTATTGTATTATATTCTTTTTAATCACTGAAATCACAGCAGGCCAAAAGGTTTGCCATTGCTACAGGCCTTCATTATAAATATTTAACAGCATAGAAGGAAAAGAAAAAAAAAAAACATTCACATGTAGCCGAGGTTAGTTACACCAACAGCAGTTCTAGTACACTCTCTTCTGGATCTGAGTTTTAAGGCAACAAAAATTAGTACCATTCAGTATTTCAACCTGGGTTCTGGATTTACTTTCTGGAGTAGAAAGCAGTGTAATTCCTGTGTGTGCCTGAGTTCAAGTGTGGGTGTATACTGCAGACCAGCTGCATTGGGAATAAGGGTCACTATTAGTAAGGGCATAAAAATAGTTCTGGAAGCAAGTTATTCATTCATCTTTGCAGCAAACACTAGAGCATACGGGACACAATCTCTGTGAGGTAACTATCATCTAACGGCACTAGATTATATATTTTCCACATACGGCAGAAATTATGCCTAACTTCTTTCCTCAGGCTGACAGGTGGTGCACTATGCTGCATGATCTCCTGTTTCCCTTTTAGTGGGCTCAGGAATTTTAGTGCTAGAGAAGCCTGAATTTTGATTCTCCTCAGTCAGTTTATTTCCCTATGAGCCCTCTGAGGGGCTGTTTCAAAAGGTGGGTATTTCCAAAGCCCACCAAAGAATGCAGAATGCTAGATCTGCTTCTCTTAGGTGTACACAAAAGTGCCATATAGCCAGTGTCATAGAAAGTGGACTTGCCATGTGATGGGAGAAGGGAAAGTCTTCTGACTCTTACTGCCAGATTCAGATGTTCAGTCAGTCTTTCAGGACGGGGGCAGCATATGCTGTTGACCCAATCCATCCCTATTGCAATGACATTGACTTCATCAGTGTTACACAATAATGCAGCCCAGTATAAGCAAGGACCACTGAATCCCACATTCACCTACAAAAGCTTGCCCGGAAACCCTAGAGATACTTGCTATCACCATGGTGAGGTCTCAGTGGCATAATACACCTGGCAGTTCTATTATACAAAGCACAATCCCCCTATAACTCCACAGACATACACAAAGACAGAAAAAGGATACACAGTGTTTTGCTTTTGGGGCCTGATACTCCTTGCCCTGAAGTTAGAGGGAGCAGAACTGTGTCCACTCTATAGAGTGTGGGGGGGAAATCTCAAAAAAATCTGTTAACTAATTTTATGGTAATATGATGAACAATTTCCCCCCACAAAGACCTTTGGCTCCTCCATTACCATAAGCGCCCTGTGTCTCCCACCCAAAACAAGAGCATTGTTTGACAACTTTTTTTTTTTTTTTAAATGAGCACCCACTGTTTAAGTTACTTAAACAAAGAAGCCCCAATATATTTAAATGACCATTTAAAACAAATTGTATACCATTTATTCCCATGCCTGCATCATTTATACATTAAATAATTTTGGCCCTGATCCTGCAAAAACTTGTACACACACACTTTACTTCAGGGTATGTCAGTAGGCCCACTAACTCCAATAAGACAACTCAGATACATAAAGTTAAATACAAGCATAACCCTTCAAAGGATAGAGAGATTTCTTAGCATCAGGATCAGTTCAGCAGCCAGCCCACAAGCAGAACGGTCGCCAAAGTCAATAGCAGTTCTACATTCAGAGCATCTGCAGGATCAGGCCAACATGGTGAAGTTATGAAAAAAGGAAAACTGGTAGCAAATGTAAGTGTTCTTTAAACAAGGACCCAATTCTGCTCCCATTGAAATAAATGACAAATCTCCATTGGATTTCAGTGACACAGGATTGGGCCCTCAGTTTCTTTTAGTAGCCACTGCAGTTTTGTGAATCTTTTAGACCCTAACTACTTTTCATGCTGTTATTTTAAAACACACACAAATGTCTTCACTGCAGTTTTTCGTCTTGCCCCAAGTTTTATGCAAAAATCCAAATTTAAGCCAACATCAGTCTTCTAAATAATAGAGAATGTATGTGTTTAAAAGCATGAGCTGAGTTAAAAATCTTTTAAACCTTGGTTTTTGAAAGCAAACCCTAGATATTTTTTATTTAAATAATTATTTGGCTGTAATGAATAATCATATGCAAAATGGAGACTTCAAAACATCCTTTACCCTAAAAGGTAATTAAAAGAGTAAAGCTCTTTCCACAGGTAAAGACTAGACTAACTTTCAGAGCATACTGCTGCTTTCAAGAGCTCATTTAACAAAAGATTGCACATGCACATTAACAGAAGAGAGATGATGTTTATAAGCCATGTAATAAGCCAGAATGTGTCACACTTTTTGTGAGAGCTCCATCTTGCTCTTACCTCTCCATAGAGGCAGCTTTAAACTGCTTAAGACCTACTCTTCCTCTCCTGCCAAAATGCCCATGGCAAAAGGTACAGGTGGCCCAGGAAAGTCTGCCAGGTTGACCTTGCAGAAGGCTTGGTCTTGCAAAGTGCTGAGTGCCCTCAATTCCCCGTGAAGTCAGTGGGAGGTAGGCTGCTCAGCACCTTGCAGGCTAAGAGTTTCCTGGCATTCTTCCCTTGAGGGAGGTGTTTGAGGACAGGGAGTGGAGCCTCTGACCCCACAGATCTCCATGGTCCCTGAGGAAGGAAATCCACAGTTTCTCAGAGGTCCTGGTCCTCCCTCTCCCCTGACAGCATAGCTTTCAGGTTCCCTGGCCTGCATAAAACCCCCTGGCAGAGACAGGTGAAGACCTGGGGCCACTACTAGCAGCATCAGCATAGGTTCAGATATCCACAGCCTGGGAAGGGGAGAACGTGATGAGGACAAGCTCTTGCCACTACCATCCCTCCAAATCCTGAGTACTTGTAGAGGGAGTTCCATGGGGTTCCAGGGCTAGGAGGAGATGCGGCTGCAAAGGCAGTCCTCTACACCCACACACCTTCCAGTGAAATCTGAGGGGAAGAGGGCCTTGGCAAATAAGTAACTCAGAGATGAAAATGTACATCAGACTTTAAAACAACCAGTAAATATCTTCCTCCAAATAACAGGAACAAAAAGCATCTTGAATTCATTCAGACTGACAAAGATCAAACAGTACAAGTTAAAACAGGTAGGTGAGCAATAATTCAGTACACTTTAGCTTCAAAAACACAAACATATACACTCCATTCCCAATTGCTTAATGCTGCCGCCTAGCTCTCTGTAAACACACCAGGAGAAAAAAAAAAAGGTTCACATCACTCATAATTTATAGAACTTTAACAATGAAAGTAGGACAATCCTCCATTTCCCCAATGATGAGGGCTCTGGGATTGCTCGCATGAGAAACAAGACACCATGTGGAACCGGAGGCTGAATTTTCCGTCAGTTCAGAGAAATCTTCTCCAGTGTAACTCACAGCAGAATGACAGGCCAAGAGAGGCTTTCCACAGAGTAACTTTTCATTCTCTCATTTCCCTCCCCTCTTAGTGTTAGAGAGGAGAGTGTCAGTTTAAACCCAAGAAGAAGCCACCAATATCTATTGATCAGTAAGTTGTCCTGTACTTGAGTGTCATTGACTAGTTTTCCATGGGTATATTTTTAAATTAACAACAAGCAGACTTCTTGAGAGATTGCTTTTCCTCTGGTCTGACTGCAGCCCAAATAACCCAATCATCTCTATTCTGCATCACTCAGATGTTGCCCTAAATGACTGAGGAGTCTATTGTGTTTAAAAGAGAGTCCAGTTCTTGTTAGTGTTTTCACATCTTCCCCACATTATGACCAGAAATGCATGCATACCAGTGGCTTTCTGAAAGTCAGTATCACTAATAAAACTTAGCCATGGGATTACTGATCTCTTGAGGATAGAGCAGTCGTGACAGGCCTGGCATTTATGCCTCATCCCTATGAAGTTATTCATATATTCTCTGGTCAGAATGCTTTCATTTACAAGGAATAGTCAGTGATGTTCATTAGTTGCCAACTTACTATAGTTGCTTTCCACCCAAGTACCTTGGCGCAATCTTAGATTGCAACTGCTTTTTTCAAACACCTACTGGGTGTGGCTGCAAGCACTACAGGCTTGGATCCTGTGAAGAGCGGAGCAGCCTCCACTTCCATTACGGTAAATGGAGTCGAGGGTGCTCAGCACCTGGCAGGATTTGGTCCTTACGTGTTACTACACCTGGCTCAGCCTTCTTGTGTATAGCACTGCCGCTGCATCAGCATCCCTCCTGCCCTCCCTCCCCCCCCACCCATTGTTCAACAGCTGCATACTGAGCCCCCCAGTTCCATGTTCTGGTCCTTGTACATCTTGGAGCGGATTCTGCTCCTGCTGAAATCACCAGTAAAACCCCCCATCATGCCTCAGAGTCAAGGGCACTAGCATAGGAATATTTCTCTCAATACTAGTGCAGTGACTACCAGTCCTTAATAATATTCCTCACTCACTCATCTGGAGGCTGTAAGTCCTTGGGGATATTGGGGCTTCAGAGCTAAACTACCCCACTTGCTCAATAACTTGCTGAACAGCCCTAACCAACCATCCTTTCTGGCCTTCGTTACAGGACTTGCTTGCCAACCTTATTCCAGTGGCATCGTCCCAAAGGGCAGCAGTCACAATGAAGTACATGCAGAGGCATTCACCTAATGGATGGGTCATAAATATCAGTTTGTTGTGCTCTGTAGGGGTGTTTGCTGATCTGACCAAGCCCTGGGCCAAAATCAGAGTCCAGAGCCTTGCCTGGTTTCTGGCTAGAGCAGGGCAGTCAGGGCAAACTGAGGCATCGGATTGGAAACCTGCCCATCACTACTAATCGTATCGTAGTTCTCCCCTGCAGATGTTAAACCAACACCCTCCCCACTGACTACGCTTGCTTGTGCAACTGATTAAACCTGTGCCTGGCTGAACATAAAAATCTGCTATTGCTCGGTTCTGTTCATTTCTACTCACATTGTGGCAAATGAGGATATGTAGTAAGTTGTTAATGCAGATTAATATTTTAAGGTGTTAAAAAACACTCAGCAAAAGTTTCCTCCACTAATCTAGACAACCTTAGAGAGTGTGTGCATAGGAGAGAGAGGAAGAAAGAAAGAGAGGTGGATGAAAGGAGAGTGGGGAGATGTGAAAGTTGCTTGCCTCATGGTCTCCAGGCAAATGGAGCAATCTGCCTGCTTTCTTGCATCCTCTACCACAAGAAACAGGGAACAGCATGATCAATAGCTCTGAGAGAGCCCTATCTGTCCTCACGACAGAGTGACTGCTGCACCTGGACGTTGCTGTTGTCATTGGAAATAGTGACAGAAGGTGATTGACTGGGATGCTGAGAGCTATTGCTTTGTGGGACAAAATGCCCCTCTCATGACATTGGGTGAAGGGGGGGGGGGGGGAGAAATGTATATATCAGAATATCATCAACTGTGAGTCAGATTCTGCCACCATTAGCTGAGTAATACCTTATTTCTCCATTCGTTTCAGTGGGACTACTCCTGGAGTAAGATACTATTAAATGGGAGTAAGAGTGGCAGAATCTGGGCCTATTTTTTTTTAAATGTCAAGCAGTTAGCTAGCACCAGAAAGTTGTTATTGGGAGAGATGTTTGGTTGAAGAGTATTGCTACTTTGCTCTGGCTCGTTCCTGGAATGTAGTTACCACTGTTTCGCTAATTTAGTCAGCACTGTTTCATGGTGGATCTTGGAGGAAACTGTACACCATACTGTCAAACAGGGTTGAATAAATAGCTTAGCTCTGATGCAAAAGGATTTAGTTAGTATTTAATTAGTCTTCAATACACTTAGGATACGTTGGGGAGGTCAGTTCACAGACGCTAAACAGCAGTGGAAACAGCTGGTTTTTTAAATTAAAAAAATTGTACCTGTATATCAGTTTCTGCAAAGCTTTGGTACGCACAGTATGTGTACTGTAAATAATACCCATTGCATATTTACCACACATATAGCTGTGCACCCATTGGGAGGCATTTTCTTTGATTAAAAGGCATGGGTGTTTAAAAAGGAAAAACATCTGCCATTTTTGCTTTCTAAATGGAACAAAAAAATAAGGATCTAATCCTGGAAACCCTGCTCACGTAAGTAATCCTTATTCATGTGAGCAAATCCACGTGTGTCAACGGGCTTACTCACAAGTGAGGGTTGCAGAGTTAGGCTCTAAATCTGTGCAAACATAAAGCCTTCATCATGCTCTTGAATCTGTTCCCAGAACTCTAAATAGGCACCGTTATGAAATAGGTCTGAGCTGGATAAACACTGTAGAAGTGAGTATTGAGCCCTCCTAACTCGCACCTTTTTCACAGCAGTGCTGATGTCTGAGCTCCATGGATAAAATGAAAGGCTTAGGAAGTGTCTGTGTGCACAGAGCTCTTTTTTAAAGTGACCTTTGCAAGAGATAATGGGAGATAGATTGCCCTCCCGTACATATTTTCAGCATCCAGATCTTTTCAAATGTAATTCGCTGCTCAGACTTTATACAACAAAGTGACCCTAGTATACCATGCTCATGCACAAGCAGCAGCACAGGTGACCACATTTGCCAAGATGGCTTTGTATATCTTGCTCCAGTTTTTAAAAAAATAATTGTTGGGATGTGGACATTCAGCAGCCAAGTGAGATGCCTGGTTTGTTTGTGCTCAGATTGCTATTCTGCGTCACAACCATTTCACAGCCGGGCTGGCATCGGAGTTCTGGGAACAAACTGAAAGGTCTGAATGTGCTTTTGTGCACAGAGCCCTTTTTCTAAAGAATTATAAAGATTCTAAGAATCACTATTAATAAGCTGATATCCTTGGGGGATTTGATGAAACATGCTTGTCAGAAACCACTTCACAGACTGAAGAAATGTTCTCAGCAGGCAGGTAGGGAGGTCTGTGGCTTATTAATTGTGCACGGCATCATATGAACTCACTGATGTGATAGATGGTTATACTTCTACTAAAAATCTTCCCAAGTGAAAGCACAGAGCTCTTGAGATTGTAAAAAGGCACGGGAAAATAAATCGACCAGCCTGGAAAACATTACATGTTCAAATAAACGTATTTGTGATATGAGTGGAGCTCACATACATACAAACCTTGAAAAAAATCTAGCTAATGTCTCTGTATCCTCTTACTGTAAATTACTGATTGGGGAAAATGCATACTGGAAATCAACTGGGGAAAAATGTGTACTATAACAAGTCCTCTGACAGGCTAATTCTGGGAATTAGCAGTACTGACTAGTAGTGATGCTGGTACATAGCTGCTGGAGTTGTGCCTTTCTCTATATGCTTCAGGTGACAGGAGTGACAAAGCAAATGTTCATCTAGCGGATAACAGCGATGTCCATCTTCATCATTGAGTTCCATCCCACAATCCTACAAAAAGACCAGAGTGGCTATTAAAATGTATATTTGCTTTCTGCTGCAAGAACCAACTAGTACCTGACACCAGTATTTAAAGGAGATCAATTCCCTAATAAGGACATGAGCACTTAAACTGTTGACAGCTCTTTCAAAATAAGCCCCTAGTATCTAGATTTGTCATGGGCAGGAAAGTATCCATCATAAGCATCTGTAAGATTCAACCTCCAGCACAGTAAGGTTAGTCTGGTTTAGTAGTTTTTCTTTATTACTTAGATCTTATGGTGAGTTATGTCCCTATACATCTTAAATACACTAGCATTTTTCTTAAAATCTCCAGGCTGGATTCACCACTGTTTTACTCCATTGAAGTCCCTAGACATATTATGTTGGACATTTTTCAGCAGTTAATAACTGCTGTAGGAACTTAACAACATGAGGTTGCCGTTGCTGAGTTCCCAAGATACCTGCGTATTTTATTTCTTGTTAAAATAGTATTTTTTCACTTTGCCCTTAGAAAGCTGTTGACCCACCTCACAGTGATAACATTCCACGTGGTAATCCTTGTCCATAGACACAACCCGAATGGTCTCATCGGACCCCTGTAAATATTAAAGCAAAAAATATATTATATAGATGGCGGGTAAAGGAGGATGTGACACATGGGTTTTGTGAATTTCTTCCTGCAGCAATGTGGATATTAAACAAATGCATGTGGGCCACTGGTAGAAAATCTCAAATAAAGCCTGCCATCTGCAGATCTGCTTTCAGCAAAGCTTCATCATCAATCTACTGTAGGCATCCCTGGAAAACTGAATATCAGAGACTAAAAGAAAGATTTCTGCTGGCCAAGTCAATCCCAAATGGATATAGCAAGGAGTATGTGAAATCCTTCAATATTTCACATTTCTGAGAAAGTGTCAGCATTGTTAACTGGTTCTACCAAAAGACACCAAATTAACAAGATTATGATGAATAAGAACTCAATTCTAGTTGAGGGCACTCCCTCATACGTGGAACACTCTTCAAAATCAACAACTTGGTATTGACTAAGGGACAAGTTAGTCTGACCTACCAGTAACAGCAATGAAATCTCACAGAAGGTGAAATCTCACAGATTAACCCAGTGGTAGCAAACTGAACTATCAAGCAAAGGAACTACTGAGTCTCAGACACTGCACTTTAACCTTGGGCCAACAGAGGCTGAGATTGCTGTGAAGGCAACACTCGAGGAAACAACGTACAGCTCTTATGAGCCAGGAAAACATTCAGTCTGACAGAGAGTCAAGGAAAAAATGGCATGATCCTAGGGGTCCCCAGGAAAGCAGTGGAGTAAGAATTGTAAGCAATAGCAAAAAAGGTTCTTACCTCAGTCGGCAGAATGGGATGTCCACATGCTGCACATTTTGGAGCTAAAACTCTACAAGAGCAATGAGAAATTACAGTTACACATATACCATCTGTATGAAAGAGGTTTGTATGTTCTGACTAAGAGGTAATCTGCAGTATGTGGTTTTTCACTTTATCTGCAAGGATAGTGGTGTGAAGAGCTTTTCATTCCAAGTGTTTGTTTACAAAATGAACTAACAAACTGGATACCACCATATAGCCCTCATATTGGCTCGAATGGCTGCGCAATCTGCAGTAAACATTACTTATGGAGGAAGCAGTAAATCCCAGGGCCGATCAACAAATTTTTTATACATCCAGGCCATGGAGCATCCGGACCATGGAATTTATCAACGAATATTGTACATGATCCATTAAAAAATGTCATTTATGCCAGTTATATCCTGGTGTGACTGATAGAATCTGCTCTGATCTGAGGAGCTGCCATTTTGGAATAAACACTTTTGAGAACCTATTTCTGAGGCCAACTCTCAGTACTCTGTTTTCTCTAGAAGGGAAGGGCACCTGTGTTTAGACATGTTTTTCAAAATTGAAAACTTTTAGGAGTGGTTAGCATAGCTAGTTATTCTCAGAAGGAGCCATACCAAGCTGGTAGCTGCAGACCCTCAGATAAAACGGTTACTCACCTTCTCGTAACTGTTGTTCTTTGAGAGATGTTGTTTACGTCCATTCCAATCAGGTGTGCGCGTGCTGCGTGCATGGACGTCGGAAAGTTTTCCCCTTAGCAGCTCCCGTCGGGTTGGCTGTGGAGCCCTCTGGAGTGGTGCCTTCATGGCGCTGGATATATGACCTTACCGACACGACCCCCCCCCTTCAGTTTCTTCTTGCCGGCTACTCCGACAGAGGGGAAGGAGGGTGGGTATTGGAATGGATATGAACACATCTCGAAGAACAACAGTTACGAGAAGGTGAGTAACCGTTTTTTCTTCTTCGAGTGCTTGTTCACGTCAATTCCAATCAGGTGACTCCCAAGCTCTACCCCGGAGGTGGGATCAGAGTCAAGGAATTGCTGATTGGAGCGCCGCTCTGCTGAATGCCGCATCATCTTTGGCATGCTGGGTGATAGCATAGCGAGTGGTAAGCGTATGCACCGATGACCAACTTGCTACTCTGCAGATCTCCTGTATCAGAACCTGGGCCAGGAAAGCAGCTTACGAGACTTGTTCCCTTGTGGAACGTGCCATAATAGCAGGGGGTGGGACCTTGGCCAGCTCATAACATGTGCGGATATAACCTGTCCAGGCCCTTGAGGAAACGCCCTACCATGGGGTTGGCGAATACGGAATGTCCAGACGCTCCCAGATGGAAGGCTAAGATAGCAGCGAGGTGTACCTTAATGCTGCCAGGCTTTGTTGTTTCAAGTGTAGGAGAAACTCCAGGATGAGTGGTACAGGCACCTGGAGTGGAGGTGTGTGATGCTGGGCACACCAACAAGTGAACCTCTTCCACTTAGCTAGATAAGTGGCCCTGGTGGATGGTTTCTTTATGCCTAGTAGAACCTCCCTCACTGGTCCCAAGCACATGAGCTCCATCGGGTTTAACCATGAAGCTTCCAGGCTGTAAGATGGAAGGACTGGAGGTCCGGGTGGCAAAGGCGACCATGGTCCTGTGTGATCAGATCGGGGTAGAGTGGTAGTACGATCGCGGTGTCCACTGACAGCTCCAGAAGCATGGTGTACCAATGTTGACGGGGCCACGCTGGGGCCAGCAGGACTACCTTTGCCTTGTCTGTGCAGATCTTCAGCAGCACCTTGTGCATGAGTGGGACCGGTGGGAAGGCATACATGAGGCGGTCTCCCCAGGGTAGGAGGAACGTGTCCGAGATCGAACCCGGGCTGTGTTTCTAGAAGGAGAAGAACGTTGGGCACTTTCTGTTGCTCCGGGTGGCAAAGAGATCGATTTGGGGAAATCCCCACCTTTGGAAGATGGAATGTATGACATCTGGACAGATGGACCACTCGTGATTGCAGAAGGACCTGCTGAGGTGGTCCGCTAGTTTGTTCTGCATGCCTGGGAGACAGGACGCATCCAGGTGAATGGACTGGGCTATGCAGAACTCCCATAGCTGGAGGACTTCCCAACATAGGGGAGAGGACCAGGCTCCACCCTGCTTGTTGATGTAAAACATGGCTGTGGTGTCGTCCGTCATCACTGCCACGCATTGGCCTTGCAGTAGGGACCGGAAAGTTTGGCATGCAAGTCGCACCGCTCTGAGCTCCCTGATACCGATATGGAGTAATGACTCGTTCTCTGACCATAGGCCTGTGTTCGGAGATCTCCCAGATGTGCCCCCCAACCCAGCACTGACATGTCTGTTACCAAGGACAAGGAGGGCTGTGGACTGTTGAGGGGGTCTCCTGCGCACACCATCCGAGGGTCGAGCCACCAATGGAGGGACTCGATTACTTGCTGTAGCACCGTCACCACTGAGTCCAGGCTGACTCGTCCCAGGCAATAGGCCAAAGCGAGCCAAGCTTGGAGTGGCCTGAGCCTCAGCCTGGCATGCCGGACTTGCTGTAGTGGTCAGGTACCGCCTGAGGTTTTGAATAACGTCTGTTATGACTTGGAATCGGGTCTCTGGAAGGAACGCCTTTGCCTGTATCGAGTCCAGCACCACCCTGATGAATTCTATTCTTTGGATCGGTGACAAGGTTGACTTGTTCACATTGAGGAGGAGTCCCAGTCCCTGGCGGTCGGCGGAATCGAGGCCGGGGTCTGCCACAAGGTCTTTATGTTGTTTTGAACAGTCTTGATCAAAGGCAGAGCTACCCGTGATGGACCTTCAGGAGTGAGAATATCCACCAGGGGGTGCTCGGCCTCGACCACCTCCTCTGCTTGCAACCCCACGTTGCGGGCAATTCGCCTAAGGAGGTCCTGATATGCCCTATGGTCAATTGGAGGAGGGCCCAAAGCTCATGCCCCTGACACAGCTTCATCACCTCCACCTCACACTGCCCTGCCACAGAGTCGCTACGTGCCGGACTCAACGGTCCCTCTGGGGTACCGAAGTTAATGGCACCGACTCATGCCCACTTTGCACCGGGTCATTTCTGGGGTGCGCCGTGCATCCCCTGACATTCCCACGGTTTTCGGGGCCAGTGAGAGCCCCCTTTCATCCTTCTTGAGTCGCTTGTGCGGCACCGCGGAAGTTGAGCAGTGATGGGCTGCTATTCCTGGCTGCAGTGCCGGGGTGCGCTGGTGCCGAGGGTCTCTTGCGCTAGAGTCCTTCCTCGGTGCCGTGTCACGTACGGATGCTGGAGCACTCCGTACGGACAAGCTCGGTGCCAATCTTGGCGGTCTGCAGCTGGCTGTGGGTGGAGAGTGGATTCCATTAAAAGTTGTTTTAGGGGGAAATCATGCTCCTTCTTGGTTCTTGGCTGAAAAGCCCTGAGATTTTGCCTCTCCGTTTGGTGCACTTTAAGCAAGATTCGTGGGGGTTACTGATGAGCATAAGCTTATTGCAAGCACTTCAGGGCTTAAAGCCTTGGGCATGCCCCAGAGCCCAAGGGGTGGGTGGGTTAGGGACTGGGGAGAGACCCCGCTCCCAACCTACTATCTAAACTATCTGTACAACTATGTACTAAATTAACTATAACATTAACTTGAAACTCGAATGACTAACAGGAGAACATTAAGGGAGCACCTGCTGAGCAAGTGAGCATTGTTCCAACGGCCGTCACAGATGGTAAGAAGGAACTGAAGGGAGGTCGGGTCAGCAGGATCATATATCCAGCGCCAGGAAGGCGCCACTCCAGGGGGCTCCACAGCCAACCTGATGGGAACTGCTAAGGGAAAAACTTTCCGACGTCTGTGCACGCGGCGCACGCTCACCTGATTGGAATTGACGTGAACAAGCACTCGAAGAAGAACAGAGCAGTTTCTATCACTAGGTCATACAAGCCATTTTTAACGGCTCATGTACACTGTAATAGTAGAGTGCCAGCTCTTCTATTGTTAAGGTAGGCAATTGCTTTCTGTTTAAAGGCGATCCGGATGTTTAAAAAATTCATGGTCTGGCTCTACGATTTACTTTTTCATCTACAACTACTATTTACTGCAGATTATTCAGCCATTCAGGGGTAGATTTCAGGTTGAAGAAGTCCTTGAAAGAACAGTGAACCCCACTTAAATAAGGACTAGGAAGTAGGAATAGGATAGCATTGCATTATCTGTCTGAAAACAAAAAAGTAGCAATCGTTTAAAATGGCTACTCAGAGAGGTGGAAGTGGGGACAGGGAAAATTAGACACAGGAATAATCCATGCACAGACATATTAAAACACCTGGGGCCCGATTTCAAGGCAGTGGGGCATGTTCAAGCTTGAGAAGTGTTTTGGGCGGGTTCAAATCATTTCAAGTGCAAGGGGGTATGCATTACTTTATAGTAATAGTTATCTACAAGAAATTAAAACTTTAGCACAAGTGCAACATAAGGCAATTCTATGGAGCACCTTAGAGCAGGATTATTGTATATTTCAATATCCTCCTTGATCATAAGAGGAATCAGGCAGCAGAATGGACTAAGCGAAATGGCTCAAAGTGTATGTCAACTGGTAGGTCTAATATTACCTATGACAGTGGCTCTTTAATCTCCCTAGATAGTACATTACTAGTGATTTGCAAGTAGATTTTTTTTATGATATATTATTTAATTAACTAACCATATAAAAAGGTGAATACTAACCCTCACCCTCCAAAAAAAACCCACCACCACCACACACACATACGTTCAGCACTAACATCCTAATCATATTTGGTTCTTACAAGCCAGAGTCAGCCCCTGGTGTAACAAAGTGCAGCTCCCATTGGCTTCAAAGAAATTTACCGGTACTTCAGGGCTGATTTAGTTCTTATTCCTTTAAAGCACTTTACAAATATTAACTAACTGAACCATACATTTCCCCTGACAGATAGGTGAATATTAACACCATCTGCAAAATTGATGTAAGTGACTTACCCAAGGCCACAGAGGAAGTCAGTGGCAGAAGGAAGGGAAGAGGTCAGGAGTTCCTAGCACCCAGTCCCATGCTCATTACACTAGTCCATACACCCACACTATTTTGAAGGTTGAATTAGTGGGTTTTCGACTAGGTTTACTTAGCTGTTTACTTTGTTCTTACTTGTGGTAATCTCTGACACAGTAGATTTTGTTCTCAGTGTCTACAGTGAATGGCACTCCATCCAGACATTCATTACAGATCACACAACGGAAGCAGCCTGGATGGTATGATTTCCCTAGAGCCTGCAGGATCTGCAATAAACCAGAGACAGAAGAGAGCTCATGGACAGGCATTAAAAGATGAGAGTATAGCTGTAGGAGCATACTACCGACCACCTGGCCAGAATGGTGACGGTGACTGTGAAATGCTAAGGGACATTAGAGAGGCTACAAAAACAGAAAACCCAATAATAATGGGGGACTTCAATGATCCTCATATTCACAGGGTACACATCACCTCAGGGTGGGCTGCAGAAATAAAATTTCTAATCATCATTAATGATGGTTTCTTGGAGCAGCTGGTCCTGGAACCCACAAGGGGAAAGGCAATTCCTGATTTCGTCTTAAGTGGTACACAGGATCTGATCCAAGAGGTGAATATAGCTGAACAGTTGAGTAATAGCGACCATAATATAATTAAACGTAATATCTTTGTGGGGGGGGGAGGGGAGAAATACCAAAGAAACCCAACCACAGTAGCATTTCACTTCAAAAAGGGGAACTACAGAAACATGAAGAAGGTAGTTAAACAGAAATTAAAAGAAATAGTCACAAGAGTGAAATGCCTGCATGCATGGAAACTTTTTAAAAACACCATAAGAAAAAGACTCAAATTAAACGTATAACCTAAATTTAAAAAAAAATAAAACCAGTAAGAGGATAAAAAAATGCCACCAGGGCTAAACAGAGTAAAAGAGGTGTTTACAGGGGAAAAAAATACTTTTAAAAATTGGAAATCATATCCTGCTGAGGAAAATAGAAAGGAACATAAACTTTGGCAAATCAAGTGTAAAAGTATAATTAGACAGGCCAAAAAATAATTTGAAGAGCAACTAGAAACAAAAAACCACAAAAACTAACAGCAATTTTTTTTTAAAGTACAACAGAAGCAGGAAGCCTGCCAAACAATCAGTGGGGGCCACTGGATGATCGAGGTACTAAAGGAGAACTCAAGGAAGACAAGGCCAATGTGGAGAAGCTAAATGAATTCTTCACATCAGTCTTCACTGCAGGGATGTGGGGAAGATACCCACATCAGAGCTATCCTATTGAGGTGGACAAAATCTGAAGTACTGCCCCACACTGATGCATAAATAGAAGAGATTTTGAACAAATTATTAAATTAAACATTAATAAGTCACCAGGTGATATTCACCCAAGAGTTCTGAAGGAACTCAAATGTGAAACCGCAGAACTATGTAACCTATTGCTTAAATCAGCCTTTATACCAGATGATGGGAGAATAGCTAATGTAATGCCAATTTTTTTTAAAAAGGCTCCAGAGGCAATCCTGGCAATTATAGGCTTGTAAGCCTAACTTCAGTACCAGGCAAATTGGTTGAAACGATAATAAAGAACAGAATTGTCAAACACAGAGATGAACTCTATGTTGGGGAAGGGTCAACATGGCTTTTGTAAAGGGAAATCCTCACCAATCTATTAGAATTCTTTGAAGGTGTCAAACATGTGGACAAGGGAAATAGTGTACTTGGAATTTTAGAAAGCCTTTGACAAGGTCCCTCACCAAAGGCTCTTAAGCCAACTAAGCAGTCATGTGATAAGAGGGAAGGTCCTCTCGTGGATCAGTAACTGGTTAAAAGATAGGAAACAAAGGGTAGGAATAAATGGCTATGTTTTTTAGTGGAGAGAGGTAAATAGCAGAGTCTCCCCAAGAGTCTGTCCTGGGACCAGTGCTGTTCAACATATTCATAGAAATAGGGGTAAACCCCAAAGGTGGCAAAGATTGCAGATGATACAAAATTACTCAAGATAGTTAAGTCTAAAGCAGGTTATGAGGAGTTACAAAGGGACTTCACAAAACTGGGTAACTGGGCAACAAAATGGCAGATGAAATTCAGTGTTGATAAATGCAAAGTAATGCACATTGGAAAACATAATCCCAATTATACATACAAAATGATGGGGTCTAAATTATCTGTTACTACTCAAGAGAAATCTTGGAGTTATTGTGGATAGTTCTCTGGAAACATGTGCTCAATGTGCAGCGGCAGTCAAAAGAGCTAATAAAATGTTAGGCACTATTAGGAAAGGGATAGAAAATATAATGCCACTATATAAATCCATGGTGTGTCCACACCTGGAATACTGAGTGCAGTTCTGGTCTCCCCATCTCAAAAAGGCTATTTTGGAATTGGAAAAAGTACAGAGAAGGGCAACAAAAATGATTAGGGGTATGGAACCGCTTCCATATGAAGAGAGATTAAAGAGACTGAGGCAGTTCATCTTAGAAAAAAGACGACTAAGAGGGGATAAAATAGAGGTCTATAAAATTACAACTGGTGTGGAGAAAGTGAATAAAGAAGTGTTATTTACCCCTTCACATAACCCAAGAACCAGACGTCACCCAATGAAATTAATAGGCAGCAGGTTTAAAACAAACAAAAGGAAGTACTTCTTCACACAACACACAGTCACCCTGTGGAACTCATTGCCAGGGGATGTTGTGAAGACCAAAAGTATAACTGAGTTAAAAAAAGAATTAGATAAGTTCATGGAGGATAGGTCCATCAACAGCGACTAGCCAAATAGTCAGGGACGCAACCCTATGCTCTATCTGTTAGTCTTAAAGGTGCCACAGGACTCTCTGTTGCTTTTAACCCTATGCTCTGGGTGTCCCTAAATATCTGACTGCCAGACACTGGGACTGGATGATATAGGATGGATCACTGGATAAATTGCCCTGTTCTGTTCACTCCCTCTGAAGCATCTGGCACTGGCCACTGTCAGAAGACAGGATACTGAGCTAGATGGACCATTGGTCTGACCCAGTATAGACATTCTCATGTGTTTATGAAAATAATATACTTATGACATTACATCAGACAATGGTGCAGTGTCATCGGAAATACTATGTATGTCCTGTTTTAGTAATTTAATTATAAGAATGATTTAGTAGAGATAGAAATGGTCCATAGAAGAGAGCTGGGATCTACATATAGCAAGAAATTAAAAAGACTAGAATTATTTAGCTGGAAAGAAGAGTTGGCAGGGGCTAGATTTAGAGTTTTAAAATTACAAAAGTCAAAGGGAAAAAGTGACTGATTTTTCCTTTAAACTCTGTCTGAAACCTTAAGGATATGGGGACACTGCCTAATTAAAGGACAGGAAATACAGAGCCAACAAAAGAAAATACCTCTTTCCACTCTTCTGCAACAGGCTGAGACACATGTAGCAAAGAGAGGACCAGCATAGAAACAGATACTATAGTCCAGCCCCCAGCCCACCAATGCCCTATCTGCCCCCAGCTCAATGGGCTGCAGGAAGCCATGCTCTCATGCAATGGGTGTGGACAGGAACATCAATAAATGGCCACAGGAGTTCATAAAAAGGCAAAGTCAGTGTGTTTTTAAATGTCCTGCTCTTCAAAGCAAAGTTCATTTTGACCCGACACTGAAAACATGTCTGTGCAACAAACATGAACGGATGCTAGTTTTGCTTCCTGGCAATGACAAGCCAGAGGATTAGGGTTCTTTCACTGTCATAAGTCATCACACCAGCTAGACTAACAGATCAAATGAGGTGATCCTATATATGAATTTCTTTTGCCCTGGAGACATCATTCAAAATGCTGTTTTCTTTCTGAGGCAAGCATCACTTACCATGTCCATTATCAAATGACCACAAATGAAACACCTGTCAGCTGACTGCTGGAAACCTGAATACTGCAAGGAGAAAAAAATTGGCTTAACATTTTACAAGGCTGGGTAACACACACACTTTGAGTGATCTGCCTTACTCTGCTCAACATTTCTTATGAAGCAAAACTTCCTTTTCTTTAGTCTGAACAAATATTGGGCAGGCCCTCATTAGAATATCTCAAAGTTACAGGGTCATATTTTCGAAGTTAAAAGGGTCTGTAAGTTCCCATAACACTAGGGTGCTAATTTAAGTTTAAATTGAATTTAACATACATGGGCAAATACCAGATGTGCACATGTAAATCAGGGATCTACTGGCAATCCATATGTGCTTATTTGACCATCATGTGTGCGCAAATATTGGGTGTTTATTATGCATATACATCTCGTATTTGTATGTGTAAATTAGGTGTACACAGATAGAACCTGGCCTAACTTGAAATCTGGCCCACAATTTCACTAGGTTAATAAATGTAAACTTGGAGGGCCAAATTCTACCTTCAGTTATGCTGGTATAAATGTGGCGTGAATACCACTGAAGTCAGTGGCACTGTCCCAGCTTAATGCTGGTATAATTCAGAATAGAATTTGGCCTAGAGGATTATTTTTGCCAAGAACTAAACATATGGACCTGATTCTCAATTACACTAATGCCACTTTTACACCACTGCCACCAAATGTAATGCACATCCACTTTAAGGCTGCCTTACGTACCGTGACTAGCAGAAAGGGTTTTAGTGTAAATGAGCATCAAGCCCACCAAGTATTTTTAATATATTTAATTAGACTGTACATTTTGCAATGCCTGGATTATTAACATCTATTGTTTTTAAATTACATGAGAGAGAAAAGGAAAGCTGACTCCTCTTCTCCCCAATAGCAATCGTTGGGGTTGATCAATAAGAGGGCACTTTGGGGGAGAGGGGGGAAGCAGAATGAGCACACTCACTCGCTAACAACCAATAACAAACAAACTAATTCTTAAAACAACACAAACAAAAATACAAAACAAAACAAATCACCCTCCCAAAAGTCTTAGTTAAACACCCATAAACTAATGTTTCATTAACTTATTTTTCATACTCTTTTTTTTCCTTTACATGCTGACTTTTCTTGTGTTTCCAAGAACTGGCTGTTTCTCTGCCTGGAGTTCAAGGTCATTTCTGTATTCTAAGGCTACTGCTTCATTTTTGTGCCACCCAGATGCACCTACATAGGGACCACCAACCACTCCATACATGACCAGAGGGGCTGCTTCTAGAGCAATGTTGTTCACATAGTTCAGACCAGGACCCAAAGTAAGGGTCTGGTCCAAAGCCCATTGACGTCAATGGACTTTGTAACAGGCCCTAAGTGTGCCACTTCCACAGCCGTGTGAAAGAGCTGCAGAAGTCTTAACGTTGTTTCAGGGTGTTGTTATGCAGTGCACCTAAATCAGATAGGTATTTAATAAATATTTTTAAGCACTGCTCCCCCTACTCTGTCCACAGTACATCAGGGTGTCTCATCTCTCTCAGAAATGCCCAGTGAGAGAAAGTTGATAGGAAGGGGAAAATCTGTTCCCTTGCTTGTTTCTCTCTCTCCATTTATCATGCCCTCATCCCCACCATATCTGAACACACAACCCAATCCCTTCCCGGTGCATGCTGCTTGTTGCCATTCTTTTGCTGAAATGTCAGTTGTTGGATTGTGTGAGTTGCTTGCATTACAGTTTCTCTGAGTCACAGCAGGCAAGTTGCAACGGGAGAGGCACAGGGCAGCAGTGCACTCACCAGAAAGTCTTCTTCACAGAACACCTTTCCATTAACAAAATAAAAGGCTTTTCCTCTCAGTTTTCGACCTAGGGAGAAACAAGAGGAGAGAGAAAAAAAAGTTAGTAAATGGATGAAAAAAATACTACCAAAAGCTGGTAAAAGAGATGCATTTGGGGCAGTGTCTGTCTTTTTGTTCTCTGTTTGTGCAGCACCTAGCACAAATTGGGCACTAGTTCTTGACTAGAGCTCCTAGGTCCCATGGTCATGATGATAATAATGATGATGATGATTACTATTATTATCCAACTGAGCTGAATGCTAGAAACCATTCCAGGCCCAGAATATCAACTAATCATGTTTTCTTTTTAATGACAGTCCTGTGATCTTTGGACTCTAATCCCTGTGTTGCAACAAGGGTGGTTTCAACAATGAGAGTTTCACATTCCACGTGGAATCTCAACACCCTTTTATTGAATAAAACGTACCTAAGAAACGACCTCAGCACAACATACTGTTTAATGCCACAAAATACCATCTCCCACACTCATCTCTGAAACTAAGTGAGAGAGGGAGTTCTAGGATCCTGCATGGAGCAGCAGGGATAGTTTGCTGATTCACTCGGGAAGCCACTGCTGGTGAGTGGTTAGGTAAATAAGGGTGTGTGCACAGGGGTTTACCTATACTAGATTTTATTTCTTTAAAATTTCCCATCAGTGCTGTTCCACCAGTGGGAGCTCTTCTTTAGGTGACCTAAGCACTGGCAGCTGCCGGCATTTTAAACACCACATTGTTTGGACCTGCTCTGAGCAGAGTTAAGCACCACAACGGCTAAACGCCTGTGATTGGACAATACTAGCACTCCCATTATTATTACTGCCATGGGAGTTGCGCTGGTGCTAGCAATGATATGATTTTTTTTTCCCCTGGGGAAAAAAAAGAGGTTTTTTTGTATTCGTTTTTAGAGTACCTCTTGTGTCTCTCTACAATCCACTTTCCTCGATAAGGCTGTGACACTATCCTCTAAAGTAGCAGCTGATCTGCTTGTGTATCTGTCTGAGGTAAAATGTTACAAAACCTGCTGATAATTCCAAGGAGGAACTGTGCAGCCAGCATTCCTGATTAGAAGGTATATGGCCAGAGTCTGATTTCAGGCACGTACATGGAACTTCGGCAAGGAAAAGGTAGTATAATTCTAGGAGCAGAATGTACAACATCCCATTTGATACATTACATAGGGTAAATACTGTCTAAGAAAACAAATATTGCCAGATTATTGTATGTTGCTGTGCTTACAGCATAAGCTCCTAGGCATAGGATTTATGTTTTCCTTTAGGTTCTACACAGCACGAAACACATTGTTGGCACTCACGAAATAATAATGCTACTCACTGTAACATACAGAATTAACAAAGGAAGACAACAGAATGAAGCAACATAATTAAAGTGTAATCTGTTTTATGGTGTGTACACCAGAGGGCGCTTTCAGACAGGCCAGAAAACACCATGTACTACTAGTTAGGAAATCAAATGCTTGTACAGAGATCAAGGTGAAATCCTGGCCCTATTGAGGTCCATGGAAATTTTGCCAGGATTTCACCCTTTGTCTTTAGTGCTCGATCTGGAGGAGGGCAAAGAAGGGCAAAGAATATTGCAGACGCATTTCTTGAAAAGTCAGCCACTGTTTGCACATGCAGCAGCCAATTTTATCATCAGCATAGACAAGTAACAAGTGCATTTTAAGGGATTAGCTATGATATAAGAACCACCATGTGATAGGGTTTTCTGTCACACTTAAGGACAACTGAGTTACGATAGGTTTTTATTGCCAGGTGGGATGGGAAAGCACAGCTTGATAACTACGTTAGGGAATGATGTTCCAGTTTAGCTTTTAGCCTGGGCCCAAAAGACTGTTCAGCAAGGTCAAATAGTGAAAACAGACATCGTGTTTCAAAATCCCACTGGGTAGTAGCCTGTCAAACTACAGTGTTTGTTTGTTTGTTGGGGGGGAGGGGAGAGTGCATGCTTGCATGCAACACACATTTATGTGAGCAAACACGAGTTTGCACTCTGGGTACAAGCAGAATTTATTGATGCAGCTCACTTTGACAATTTGACTGTCCAAATCAACTAGCATGGAGCATACAAACATATGCACTATAGCAGACTTCAAGGCCAGTGAAAGTTGCAATATATGTAACATGGGACATTATGAAACAATGACATGTCAGACCACTGCTCTGATTCCTTAACAAGCAGTCTTTGTTGACTGGAGGACCAACCCACTAAAAACCGAAGCCTTCTCCTAGGCCTGGTCCACACTAACCCCCCACTTCGAACTAAGGTACGCAAATTCAGCTACGTTAATAACGTAGCTGAATTCGAAGTACCTTAGTCCGAACTTACCGCGAGTCCAGACGCGGCAGGCAGGCTCCCCCGTCGATGCCGCGTACTCCTCTCGCCGAGCTGGAGTACCGGCGTCGACGGTGAGCACTTCCGGGATCGATCCGGGATCGATTTATCGCATCTAGACAAGACGCGATAAATCGATCCCAGAAGATCGATTGCCTGCCGCCAAACCAGGAAGTAAGTGTAGACCTACCCCTAGTGTTAACATTCTCCCTGCATACAGCAGTCACAGACACACCCACAGCATAAACATCTGCTGCACAAGACAGAAGAACAGCCACTGTAGGTTTAGGCTGCCTTGCAGAGGTGCACTGGGGGTGAAACAGATGGTGGTGCAGGGAGCTCCCTTGCTCCTTAGCCTGTGCTTGCAAGATGTGGTCATAATGCTGCAGGTGGTGGAGACGGAGGTGCCAGAATTGCCACTGGAGCTACATGAGGGGGAGCTGCAGAAGCTGTTTAAGAGGGGATTTGGTCTTGGTCCCTCACCAGGCACCACTCAGTTCTGAGAGGGCAGCACTGGTGGGAACACACACTACATCAGTTGACAGATGCAGCAAGAGTTGCTGCTCAGTGTGCTCTCTCCAGCTCCTTGGCAGCATTTTGCATAGGCAGACATACCTCCTTCCACACCACTCCAGCACTCCACCTCCCACATGCACTACGGGTTCTAAGAGCAGTTATCTGGTCCATCATTTTTAAAACATTCTCAGTAAATCATGACTTTTTCTAAGCAAACCTGTCCCGGGAAATGAAATACAGAACAGCAGCACAGGTATGCAATCGTTCACCAGCCCAATAAGACCCCAGAGAGAAGGATGGCATAATCAGTGATTATGTCTACACGCAGGCTGGCACCCAAATAACTAAATGGGCTTTAATCTACACCATGTGCTATGCTGGTGCAAGTCTGTGTGTGGACACCCTTATTTCAGGACAAAAACACCCAGTTTCTGTTGTGCTTAAGCTGATATTTTACTGAGTTAAGCAAAATCAAAAGAGAACACTGATTCCACAGTAAGAATGCCCATACTCGTCTTATTTCAGTATAGTCAAAGGTGTAGACTACAACCAATTCAGTCATTTGGATGCCAGTTTGTGTGTAGATCTGTCCTACACAGGCACTGATTTTGATGGCGGGTTTGGTCAGTGGGGAGATGAGGAACGGAATAGAGCTGTAATGAGACAATACTTCAGCTACTAATGATTATTTAGAATGTGATTGCCAAGTAGCTTCATGAGCAATTTAACAAGAGGCCAAAACAAGCAGTCCTTACTCAGAAAAACTGCCCACTGATTTCAACAGCAGTTTTGCCAGAGTACAGGTGTCAGGGTTTGGACCTACACACCTAATTAAAAAACAAGAATTGAAACATTCAACTTAAAAAAATAAGTTACAAGCTAGCACACACGGTAGCATAGCAAAATGTGCAGATGTCCAAATGACTGTCCTGCTATATCTAATGTATCTCCATAAAGACAGCTTGGGGAGGAGGAGGGGAAAAGGCAGTAAAGCTGTGCCTGTTTTTGGATGAAGGCCCTGACCCGTGTGCTAGCGATCCCCATTGCAACAGAGGGACACAGGTTGAATTGCTGCCACAGTCATTCTTTGACAATGACAAAACACATTTTACAGGCATTGTACGTCATGTGTATTTTTAACCCCCTGACACTTGCAGTCAAGATTTATTACAGCAATCCCCAGTGGGGTGGTCACAGTTTATGTTCTGTGTCAATGTTTTCTTTATAAGCTCATTTAGCAGCATGATAAGCCCCTTTGGAAGGTATTTATAATTCGGTTGTCAAAATTTGAACTGGATAGATGCACAAGAGGTCCTATTCCCAGGAACGCTTTACAGGAAAATAAAAATCAATTTATTTATTTTTGCTTTTGAGGAAGGGACGGGGTGATTATTTTATTTTTAGCTCCTCTCTCACCTCACCCTAACCTTCTTTTTCTCTAAACATCTGGCAGAAATTTAATGTGAAATTTTTCAAAAGTGACTACATAAATTGCACCCATAAAAACCATCCATGCAGCAATTGTATGTACGGAACCCCCATGTGTACACACAAATCAGGGAACTGCATATGCAAACAAGGCAGACTATTTACTGACTTCTACCACTCTCATCATCGAAGGACCTAGGCACCTTACAAACATTAATGGATTTATCCTTGTGAGGTAAGGAAGTATCCCCATTTAACTGATACACAGAGACTGACTTCCCCAACATCACACAGGAAATCTATGGTGGAGCTAGGAATTGAAATATCTCTGGTCCTAGGCCAGTGCCTTAAACCACAAGGCTACCCATCCTCCCTGCTGCTTGTTTTGTGTATACAAGTGTAAGACTTGGCGCAATAGATACATGTGCATTTTTTCCAGGCACCAATAGAAACCATAGATATACCAGAAGCACACGACAGGTCTAATAGACAAAACTCATATGCCCACATTTAAAAATTTGACTCTTACTTCTTAGAAGTAGGATTGTCAAGCGATTAAAAAAATTAATCGCGATTAATCGTGCTGTTAAACAATAGAATACCACTAATTTAAATATTTATGGATGTTTTCTACATTTTCAAATATATTAATTTCAATTACAACACAGAATATAAAGTGTACAGTGCTCACTTTATATTTATTTTTAATTACAAATATTTGCGCTGTAAAAAACAAAAGAAATAGTATTTTTCAATTCACCTAATACAAGTACAAAAAGAACAGGAGTACTTGTGGCACCTTAGAGACTAACAAATTTATTTGAGCATAAGCTTTCGTGGGCTACAGCCCACTTCATTGGATGCATAGACTGGAACATACAGCAAGAAGATATTTATACATACAGAGAACATGAAAAGGTAGAAGTAGCCAGACCAACTGTAAGAGGCCAATCAATTGAGATGAACTATCATCAGCAGGAGAAAAAAAACTTTTGAAGTGATAATCAAGATGACCCAGAGACTGGGAATGGTTGGACCATTACACTAATTGAATCTATTTACCCATGTTAAGTATCCTCACAGCTTCTATGGGTCATCTCGATTATCACTTCAAAAGATTTTTTTCTCCTGCTGATGATAGCTCATCTCAATTGATTGGCCTCTTACAGTTGGTATGGCTACTTCCACCTTTTCATGTTCTCTGTATGTATAAATATCTTCTTGCTGTATGTTCCAGTCTATGCATCCGATGAAGTGGGCTGTAGCCCACGAAAGCTTATGCTCAAATAAATTTGTTAGTCTCTAAGGTCCCACAAGTACTCCTGTTCTTTTTGCGGATACAGACTAACACGGCTGCTACTCTGAAACCTAATACAAGTACAGTAGTGCAAACTCTTTATCATAAAAGTTGAACTTACAAATGTAGACTTATATACAAAAAATAACTGCATTCAAAAATAAAACAATGTAAAACTTTAGACCCTACAAGTCCACTCAGTCCTACTTCAGCCAATTGCTCGGACAAACAAGTCTGTTTACATTTGCAGGAGATAATGCTGCCCGCTTCTTGTTTACAATGTCACTTGAACATGAGAACAGGCGTTCGCATAGCACTGTTGTAGCCGGCGTCGCAAGATATTTATGTGTCAGAGGCGCTAAAGATTCATATGTCCTTTTATGCTTCAACCGCCATTCCAGAGGACATGGGTCCATGCTGATGATGGGTTCTGCTTGATAACGATCCAAAGCAGAGTGGACAGATGCATGTTCATTTTTATCATCGGAGTCAGATGCCACTAGCAGAAGATTGTTTTTCTTTTTTGGTGGTTCGGGTTCTGTAGTTTCCACATCGGAGTGCTGCTCTTTTAAGACTTCTCCACACCCCATACCTCTCAGATTTTGGATGGCACTTCAGATTCTTAAACCTTGGGTCGAGCGCTGTAGCTATCTTTAGAAATCTGACATTGGTACCTTCTTTGCACTTTGTCAAATCTGCTGTGAAAGTGTTCTTAAAACAAACATGTGCTGGATCATCATCCGAGACAGCTATAACATGAAATATATGGCAGAATGCAGGTAAAACAGAGCAGGAGACATACAATTCTCCCCCAAGGAGTTCAGTCACAAATTTAATTAATGTATTATTTTTTTAATGAGCAACATCAGCATGGAAGCATGTCTTCTGGAATGGTGGCCGAAGCATGAAGGGGCATACGAATGTTTAGCATATCTGGCACGTAAATATCTTGCAACGCCAGCTACAAAAGTGCCAAGCGAACGCCTGTTCTCACTTTCAGGTGACATTGTGAATAAGAAGCAGGCAGCAAAATCTCCCGTAAATGTAAACAAACTTGTGTGTTTTAGCGATTGGCTGAACAAGAAGTAGGATGAGTGGACTTGTAGGCTCTAAAGTTTTACATTGTTTTGTTTTTGAGTGCAGTTATGTAACAAAAAAAATCTACATTTGTAAGTTACACCTTCACGATACAAGAGATTGCACTACAGTACTTGTATTAGGTGAATTGAAAAATACTATTTATTTTATTTTTGCAGTGCAAATATTTGTAATCAAAAATAATAAAGTGAGCACTATACACTTTGTATTCTGTGTTGTAATTGAAATCAATATATTTGAAAATGTAGAAAAACATCCAAAACATTTAATACATTTCAATTTGTATTCTATTGTTTAACGTGCGATTAATCGCGGTTAATTTTTTTGAGTTAATCACGTGAGTTAACGGCGATTAATAGACAGCCTTACTTAGAAGACTTTCATTTTATTTTACTGGGTCAATGTGTTGTGGTCCATAAGTAGCAAGAATAGTATGCAAACCTCAAATAAAGCAAAGCCTTTCAAAAAAGTTATACTCTTGGGTCCTCCTCATGCACCTCAGCACAAGCCCCACTGAAGTCATTTCAGCAAGTGGTAGGATCGGGGCCTTATACAGTAGAACCTCAGAGTTACGAGCACCAGAGTTACGAACTGACCGGTCAACCACACACCTCATTTGGAATCAGAAATACGCAATCAGACAGCAGCAGAGACCCCAAAACAAAACAAAAAGCAGCAATTACAGTACAGTACTGTGTTAAACGTAAACTACTAAAAATATAAAGGGAAAGTTTAAAAAAAAAAGATTTGACAAAGTAAGGAAACTGTTCCTGTGCTTGTTTCAATTAAATTAAGATGGTTAAAAGCAGCATTTTTCTTCTGCATAGTAAAGTTTCAAAGCTGTATTAAGTCAGTGTTCAGTTGTAAACTTTTGAAAGAACAACCATAATATTTTGTTCAGAGTTACAAACATTTCAGAGTTAGGAACAACCTTCATTCCTGAGCTGTTCGTAACTCTGAGATTCTGCTGCATACTATATCAATGGTTCTCAACTTCTCCAGACTACGGTACCCCTGTCAGGAGGCAGATTTGTCTTGTGTACCCCAAGTTTCACCTCACTTAAAAACTACTTGCTTATAAAATCAGACATAAAAATACAAAAGTGTCACAGCCACTGTTACTGAAAAATTGCTTCCTTTCTCCTTTTTACCATATAATTATAAAATAAATCACAACCTCCCCTCCCCAGGTTAAGAAATACTGATATAGTATATAGAGCAGTATAAACAAGTCATTGTCTGTATGAAATTTTAGTTTGTACACACTTCTCTAGTGCTTTTCATGTAGCCTGTTGTAAAACTAGGCAAACATCTAGATGAGTTGACGTACCCCTGGTTGAGAACCACTGTACATCTTAAAACTGACATCAGTTCAAGAGGTCAAAAAGCTCGATGTAATTTTTCATTCCAACTTTTTCTTTTAAAAATCCATGTCTCAAATACTGTTGAGATTCCATTGGTATGATTGCTGAAATGATGCCCTTGCTTGCCCATTAGAATGTTTAACTCATGGGTTGTCACTCTGAAAACTAAATACTATAATGATCTTTGGCTTGAATTGCTGGCTTCTGGCAATATTTCACCATCACTTCACTTGGTTATTGGCAAAAATGTAGTAGACAATTAAAATATTTCCACACCTCTACCATTCCATCTCTGGCGGTTATTACAGGATTTCTCAGTCCTACCCATGATAAGAGCTTTGATCCTCATACCTCTATGTATTCATCAGTCCTATCTAGGATATCTAATCCATTTAGCTATGGGACCTATCAGATGACTGTCACCATGGTATTTAAGCACTGCGTCAGTACTACTTATAACTGTGTCAGTAGTATCTTTATGCTCCAACAAGCACTCTTTGTTCTGCAATTGGTAGTAACCATACAGTCAGACTGAACTTCCAAGATGCTAGTGTTTTTTGGCCACTATAGTCTCACATTATGGATCTTGCACTTTAAAGTTTATATCTTTATAAAACTCTGAATCTCCTACTGCTCCCACAGAGGCCAATTGGAGATTTGCCCTAGACCTCCATAGAAGCTGGATTGAACCCTGAGAGTTTAATTTTGTCCAACGGCTTTTTAAATTGGTTTCTCATTAATTAGCATCAGTGGTTATGCTGGTTTAAAAGGAAACCAGGATTACAAGTCCCTGTTTAAAGGTAAAAAGTTACTGTGCACCACAAAAGTTTTCATCTCAATGTGTATAATTAGAAGTCTATCCATCTTAACATAGCTCTACAGTTATAAAACCAACCTTCTACTGTAATTACAGCTGGCAGATTTTTTTTAAACACAAAAGATTTAAGTTCATAGAGGCTATAACCTCCTAATTATCCATGTGGCTGGCAGTCTGGAAAATGCCAGCATTCTAAGAATGGGAGCCATGGAGTAAAACTGCAGTTCCCTATTTCCTTTTTGTTTCCCCTCAGTAACACTCAGATTGTCTGCCTATTCTGCTCCCTTCATGCCACTCAGGCAGCACAAAGGGAGCACAGACTGGCTGCAAACCTCTAGCCGGAATTCCCCCAGGTCCTACACCACACCCCCTGCAGCCCCTTGCGCAGGGGATGTTTCAGAGGCAGGGAAGCACAATGAGCGCCAGCAATCCCCTGCTGACGAATGATACCTTGGGTACCATCACCAGATGCCACATGCTTAGGGTGACCAGACAGCAAGTTTGAAAAATTGGGACCGAGGTGGGGGGTAATAGGAGCCCATATTAAAAAAAAAAAACAAAAAAAAACAAAAAAAAAACAAATATCAGGACTGTCCCTATAAAATCGGGACATCTGGTCACCCTACACATGCTAGAACCACTTTTATGATGCTCTAACCTGTGCCTCGGGCCAGGAGGAGAATCGGGGAGGATAGCTCCTTTCTAAGGGTATGTCTACACTACGGGATTAATCCAAATTTAGATAATTCAAATTTGGGAAACAGGTTGTATAAATTCGATTGTGCGTGGCCACACTAAGCACATTAATTCGGTTTTTAACCACATTAATTCGGTGGTGTGCGGCCACACTACCCCATTAATTTAACCACATTAATTCGGTGGTGTGCGGCCACACTAACCCTAATTCGAATTAACAAAATCGATTTTGGCTCTACTCCGCTCGTCGAGGTGGAGTACAGAAATCGATTTTAAGTGCCCTTTAATTCGAATTAACTGGCTCTGTAGTGTGGACGGGTGAAGGGTTAATTCGGATTAACGCAGCTAAATCCGAATTAAAGTCGTAGTGTAGACCAGGCCTAAGGAAAGGAAGGAATGAGAGCAGCAGAATAAAGACAATGGGCTTCAAAAAAGCAGACTTCAACAAACTCAGAGACCTGGTAGGTAAGGTCCTACATGAAGAAAATCTAAGGTAAAAAGAAGTTCTGGAGAGCTGGCAGTTTCTCAAGGAGACAGTATTAAGGCACAACTGCAAACTACCCTGATGCGATGGAAAGGCAGGAAGAATAGTAAGAGAGTATGGATCCATCAGGAGCTCTTTAATAACCTGAAAATCAAAAAGAAATGCTACAAAAACTTGAAACATGTACAAATCACTATGGAGGAGTACAAAAGAATAGCACAAGCATGTAGAAACAAAATCAGAAAGGCTAAGGATCAAAATGAGTTACACCTAGCACGGGACATAAAAGGCAATAAGAAGCGGTTCTTTAAATACACTAGGATAGGGGTAGGCAACCTATGGCACGCGTGCCAAAGGCGGCACACAAGCTGATTTTCAGTGGCACTCACACTGCCCGGGTCCTGGCCACCGGTCCGGGGGGCTCTGCATTTTAATTTAATTTTAAATGAAGCTTTTTAAAAACCTTATTTACTTTACATACAACAATAGTTTAGTTATATATTATAGACTTATAGAAAGAGACCTTCTAAAAACGTTAAAATGTATTACTGGCATGCAAAACTTTAACTTATGGAGATATACCTATCTCATAGAACTGGAAGGGACCCTGAAAGGTCATTGAGTCCAGCCCCCCTGCCTTCAAGAGCAGGACCAATTTTGCCCCAGATCCCTAAGTGGCCCCCTCAAGGACTGAACTCACAACCATGGGTTTAGCAGGCCAATGCTCAAACCACTGAGCTATCCCTTCCCCCCATTAGAGTGAATAAATGAAGACTTGGCACACCACTTCTGAAAGGTTGCCGACCCCTGCACTAATAGCAAGAGAAACAGGAAGGAAGTGCAGGTTCTCTGTTAAGTGGGGAAGGAGAGCTGATGACATCAAGAAAGCTGAGGTGTTCTATTTTGCTTCAGTCTTAACTAAAAAGGTTAATGGTGACCAGATACTAAAACACAATTAATATTAAACAACAAAGGGGAAGGAATGCAAGCCAAAATAGGGAAAGAATAGTTTAAACAATATTTAGATAAGTTAGATGTATTCAAGTCACCAGGGCCTGATGAAATTCATCCTAGGGTGCTTAAGGAACAAGCTGAAGCAATCTTGGAACCTTTATAAATTATTTTTGAGAAGTCATGGAGGACAGGTGAAGTCCCAGAAGACTAGAAAAGGGCAAACACACTATATTTAAAAAGGGGAACAAGGAGGACCCAGGGAATTATAGATCAGTTTGCCAAACTTCAGTATCTGGAAAGATACTAGAACAAATTATTAAACAATCAATTTGTAAGCACCTGGAGGATAATATGGTTATGAGGAATAGCCAGCATAGAATTGTCAAGAACAAATCATGCCAAACCAACCTAATTCCCTTTCTTAGCAGGGTTATGGGCCAAGTGGATGGGCAGGAAGCAGTAGACATGATATATCTTGATTTTAATAAGGCTTTTGTCGCAGTCCCACAAGACATTCTCATAGGGAAATGGTCTAGATGAAATTACTATATGGTGGGTGTACAACCAGTTGAAAGACTGTACTCAAAGTGTAGTCATCAATGTTCGCTATCAAACGGAGAGGGCGTATCTAGTGGGGTCCTGTGTGGGGGGGGGGGGGGGGGGGGGAATCAGTTCTATTCCATATTTTCCTTAATGACTGGATAAGGGAGTGGAGTGTATTGTTATAAAATATGCAGATGACACTAAGCTGGGAGAAGTTTCAAGCACTTTGGAGGGCAGGATTAGTATTCAAAACGAACTTGACAAATTGGAGAATCAGTCTGAAATCAACAAGATGAAATTCAATAAAGACAAGCGCAAAGTACTTCACTTAGGAAGGAAAATCAGACAGACAACTACAAAACGGGGAATAACTGGCTAGATCAGCGCTTCTCAAATGCGTCCACCAGAGGCTTTTCTTGCGGCCACAGCCTCCTGGGCAGTGACTGGGGGTGGAGGCAAATCAGCAGTTCCTCCCCTGGGGCTACAAGGAAGGGTTGGGCCCTCCCCCCTCTGGAGCCACAAGCGCCAGAGGAACAAATAGCTGGTGTGAGTTCCCCACCTTCCCGGGGGCAGTGGGGCTCAGGCTTCCGGCTTCAGGCCTGGGGCTCTGACCGTGGGGCTCTGGGCTTTGGCTGCACAGTGGTGGGCTCCGTTTCCCTGGGCTCACCATCCCTGGCCCCCGCTGCTGCCCCCCCATCCCCTCACCCATCCACCCTATCACCCCTGGTCCCCGCTGTTTCCCTACCCACCTCCCCATCCAGGGCTTAATTTGTCCCCCGGCTTCCTAGGGCTGAGTAAGTCTGCTGTGAAAAGTGGTATGTGTATGTTTGTAAATATCATTCATCACTGCCTCAGAGCTAGCTAACAAGTCTGCTGCTGTGAAAACATACAAATATCACTTTTCACAGGAGTAGAATTAGCTAGCAAGTCTACAAAAAATAAACCACTACCAAAAATGCAAAAGAAACAACAAAAAAAGATAAGAACATACAAAACACCTTATTTGTGTTTCTATTCTGTTTAGGTCCAGTAAAGAAGAGCGACAACTGTACATTATTCTTATTATTGAGTCTGCAAATAAAAACCCTACATAAATAAATTACTATGATTTGGACATATACATGTGCATATTTATTTGTTTTTCCTAAATTTATTAAGTATTTTAGGAAAAACTGTCATAGTGGCCACCAGCAAGAGTTGGTGGCCGCACTCTGAGGCCACCAAAAAATTTGTGGTGAGAACCCCTAGGCTAGGTGCTGAAAAGGATATGGGGGATATAGTGGATCACAAATTGAATCTGAGTCAACAATGTGATGCAGTTGCGAAAAAGGCTAATATTCTGGACTGTATTAAACAGGGGTGTCATATGTAAGACACAGGAGGTAAGTGTCTCACTCTATTCAGCACTGGTGAGACCCCACCTGGACTTCTGTGTCCAATTCTGGGAGCCACAATTTAGGAAGGATGTGGACAAACTGGAGAGAGTCCAAAGGAGAGCAACAAGAATGATAAAAGGATTAGAAAACCTGGAGGAAAGGTTAACAAAATCAGGCATGTTTAGTGTTGAGAAAAGATGACTGGGGGGGGGGGGGGGGGGGGGGGAGACAACCTGGTAACAGTCTTCAAATATGTTAAGGGTTGCTATAAAGAGGACTGTGATCAGTTGTTCTCCATGGCCACTGAAGGTAGGGCAAGAAGTAATGGACAATCCGTAGCAAGAGAGATTTAGGTTAGATATTAGGAAAAACTCTTTAACTATAAAGGGAGTTAAGCTCTGGGATAGGGTTCCAAGGGAGGTTGTGGAATCCTCATCACTGGAGGCTTTTAAGAACAGGATGAACAAACCTGACAGGGATGGTCTAGGTTTACTTGGTCCTGCCTCAGCACATGGGGCTGGATTTGGTGACTTCTTAAGGTCCCTTCCAGCCCTACATTTCTATGATAGCTGGCTTCCAGCCTCTGCTGTGCTCATTGGAGGCTAGATGCAGCAGAGAAGCTGACCCAGAATACTCAGCTACTATTTCAAATCAGTACTTAACTAGGGTTACATGAAAAGTTCCTCTAGAAACCTGAATCTACCCCAAGTCAGGGTGAGTTCAGGGTTCTCTTACCTGGCAGGCATCTCAGCCCAAGTTACGGAAAGTTTGATGCAGGTTTGCTTGAGCTGATAAGGCAGTTTCTTCTCAGAAATGCCTATCCTTACACCCCAAGACACTTTTAAAGACATACATACCAATAACACTTAACTCGTAAATTGCTCCGTCTCCTCTCTCTCATTTAATCACTTGGCTACGAAAAGCGCACTGTAAAAATTGCAAAACTTTGTCTGTCTACTCAGAAAACAAATGGGTCAGCAAAAAATAATGTGGGAGAAAGGGGTCTGATGCCTCCAAGCACAAACATGTGCTCCAGCTGGAGCACATGGGAACTGAAAGGCAGGCACTGTTTAATTACAACCACAGGTGTGAGACGCAGACACAGGAAACCACAACCAGCCACGACACCATAAATAAAGCCTCTTCTCTGCTTATGGCAGATCTCTGCAATAAGCTCCCCACCTCCACTTTATTTATTTATTTATTAACGGACTCATACACCATATACCCCAATAGCACCGTAGTTTATAGATAAGGCAACTCACACTGGGAACAGAGTGTTACAAATTGCAGAATCCCTGCTGAGGCACCTTTTTGTACACAACACTCAGTCTCTCTTTCTCTCTGTTCCCTCCACTAGAAAGTGATGTTCTGTTCCACCAAAGACACAGTGGAACCATGTCTGTGATTCGATACATAAGGCTGTTTACACAGCTTCCACTATCTGCCTGACTAAACCCACAGTGCTCTAACTTTCTTTGGGTGGGAGAGGAGGGGAGGTGCTCCTTTTCCCCTTAACATTCTCAAATTGTGAAATCTAGCCAGAAAAGAATTGCTTTGAAAACATAATAACGGCCAATACTGGGTCAGACCAAAGGTCCATCTAGCCCAGTATCCTGCCTTCCGACAGTGGCCAATGCTAGGTACCCCAAAGGGAATGAACAGAAGAGGTAATCATCAAGTGATCCATCCCGTTGCCCATTCCCAGTTTTTGGCAAACAGAGGCTAGGGACACCATCCCTGCCCATCCTGACTAATAGCCATTAATGGACCTATCCTCCATGAATTGATCTAGTTCTTTTTTGAACCCTGTTATAATCTTAGCCTTCATAACATCCTCTGGCAAAGAGTTCCACAGGTTGACCTGTGCGGGGAAGTTTGAGGTTAATTGGATGAGGAGTTTTTGAGATAGTAAGTTTCAAAGAAAATTCTTTTTCACTTTTGGGGGAAAGTCTTATCCTTCATAACAAAAAACCCCACCACTCAGTAGTATCGTTCCATTGGCTTGTACTAAAAAGTTATAGTTTCATGCATTTGCCCTCAGTGGAAGTAAAATAGGCTATTTTTACTAACGTTGAGTGGAAACACTGAGTTATTAGAGATCAATTTTTCAAGTTCCTGAGGGTGCGTGAAGGTCTCAGTGAATACTGAACTGTAGCTAGAAAATTTATAAATATTCTCAAACTTTTTAAGGAAATTCCTACCCCATGAACCTTATAACAGAGATAAACTTGTAGACATGTCTTCTTTAAACAAGCACACATTAGAAGAATATAATTATTTAAAATTAAAATTAAACATCAGAAAACCTGGAGGTATATTCAATTAAAGGCTCCAATCTCAGCTTTCATCTTCCCCTAACCAGACCTCATATTTAAACTCCAACTGCAGACCACTACCCCTCCCTTCATACACACACACTTCAGAAAACTCCACACACTGGCCTGTAAGCATCAAACCCAACCATTACTTATGGGCTGAAGCCCCAGCTTTCTCACATCCTGGGAGTATGGGCGTATTACTCAATGTAAAAGCCACGTCAAGCCAAGGTCTTGTATATCACACTCACCTTAGCAATAATGCCCTGAAGTCCTTCTGTACCTGCAACAGGCCAACTGGATGGGAGCAGGTTATATCATCATGCAACAAAAGCTGTACTTCTGTGATTCATACGCTATGTTTCCTGTGGCACATGGTGGTGGTCCTTTGCCAGGAAGCAGAGAGGATAAGGGGCAGTTTAAGTTGGGGTTGGAACTGTGACGTTGTGCAGTCTACATGGTTTTATAAAAATATAATAATAAGTCAATATAATGTAACTGGGATAGATTTAGAGAAAATATGTTAATAAGTGATATAATGTAACTGGGATATGCTTCATGCAAAAGGTCTCTTGTAAGGTATCATTACAAAGTGCATAATCTACTGAGTATGATCATCTAATTTGTATAAATGTACCACTCTTGTATCTAAAACTAGAAATATAAAATGTAACTCTGAGGGCCTATTGTAATTATGTAAAGTGGGGGCCATTAATGATGGTTTGGAATCTTGATGACTCCCATTGTCTGCAGATGGCTGTTTACCTGTGAGTCTCCCTGTATATGTGTGTGCTGGCAAGTGAGTAATGAAGTCTTGCAGTGACATGTGATCATGTCACCTGAACTGGAATCCGTCTTTAACCTGGTGCTTTTCCAGTGAGGAGGGGGGTGGAAACCCAGAGAGACAAAGGGTTCCCGCCTTATGCAAAAGATATATAAAGGGGTGGAACAGAAGAGGGAGGGGGAGGAGCCATCATGGAGAATCCCCTAGATAACACCTAAGCTGGAACAAGAGTTGTACCAGGGGAAAGAATTGTGCCCAGGCCTGGAAGGTGTCCAGTCTGAGAAAAACTTACTGAAGCATCTCTGAGGGTGAGATTATCTGTATTTAGTTTGATTAGGCATAGATTTGCGCATTTTATTTTATTTTGCTTGTGACTTACTTTGTTCTGTCTGTTACTACTTTGAACCACTTAAATCCTACTGTCTGTATTTAATAAAATCACTTTTTATTTAGTAATTTACTCAGAGTATGTATTAATACCTGGGGGAGCAAACAACTGTGCATATCTCTCTATCAGTGTTATAGAGGGCGAACAATTTATGAGTTTACCCTGCATAAGCTTATGCAGGGTAAAACGGATTTATCTGGGTTTAGACCCCATTGGAAGTTGGGCATCTGAGTGCTAAAGACAAGCACACTCCTGTGAGCTGTTTTTGGGTAAACTTGCAGCTTGGGGACAAGTAATTCAGACCCTGGGTCTGTGTTGAAGTGGACTGGAGTGTCTAATTCAGCAAGACGGGGTGCTGGAGTCCTGAGCTGGCAGGGAAAACAGAAGCAGGGGTAGTCTTGGCACATCGGGTGGCAGCTCCCAAGGGGGTTTCTGTGATCCAACCCGTCACAGGAACATCCACTGATTTCCCG
>NW_020698380.1:1444693-1444882 GCF_002925995.2 Terrapene triunguis
GACTCTTTCTGATGTTATCTGAATTCCTGTGCTCTACTGAGGTTCTTGTTGCTTTTTGTTACATTACGTACTATATAAAGCAACAGAGGGTCCTGTGGCAACTTTAAGACTAACAGAGGTATTGGAGCATAAGCTTTCGTAGGTGAATGCCCACTTCATCAGACGCAAGGTGTCCCTTGCGTCTGATGA
>NW_020698380.1:1444982-1504722 GCF_002925995.2 Terrapene triunguis
TAAGACTAACAGAGGTATTGGAGCATAAGCTTTCGTAGGTGAATGCCCACTTCATCAGACGCAAGGGACACCTTGCGTCTGATGAAGTGGGCATTCACCCATGAAAGCTTATGCTCCAATACTTCTGTTAGTCTTAAAGGTGCCACAGGACCCTCTGTTGCTTTTTACAGATTCAGACTAACACGGCTACCCCTCTGATACTACGTACTATATAGTTTTTGCTTTGGTAATTTTATTAAAAAGATGTCCCTTGATGGAGATGTTCATTGATGCTTAAATCTTCCCCCTCTGGAGACAGGTACATTTGTCACAACTGCAAGTTAATTTGGTGGTCTTATATGCTCAAATTCAGCCCTGCTATACGCCACACACCCAAAGCTGAATTTGGCTCTAATAGCCTAGTTGCCTTTGGTTCGCATTTTTAAAAACCCCCACACATGTACATTTGGTACCACTGGCAGTGTGCTCAAGGGAGGCCCAGCACTGGATGGACAGGGATGTCGGTCTAGGATCAAGTGCACTGGCAGACCAAGGAAGCTTACAAATATAATTATTGTTTAGTTGTAATATAGTATTACCTAGAGGTCCCAAGCAAGACCAAGGCCCCTTTGCAATGGGTGCTGTACATGCAGTAGAGAGATAGCTTGAAATTAGATAGCCAGGCCAGTGATTCTAACCTAGTGCTAGTAACCTTTCCCCCTTTCACAAACATTATGTTCACCCCAGGTTTTAAAAAGAGATAAACAGAGTCAAATTCTGCCATTTGATAAAGACACACTAGTCTTGTTCATTTCCAATAGAAGATCTGATCTTTGACCCTCATTTTGGATTTTCTGCTTTGATCTACTATTTGAACATCTCTCCACCCCACTACCAGTTTTCTATTTTTGACTTCCTTCCTCTCCTACAATTTCCATTACTCATTTCTTGTGCATCCTTTTTACTTTTTTTGGTCTTATTTCCTCTGAGGACCTCAGAACTCATACAGCTCAAATACAAGAGCAATATGTTCTAAAATGTGTCAGCAATGGTAATGTGGGACCAGAGCTAGAAGGGTCTGTGGTCCTATAAACCTAGAACCATCAAATTTGTGGCACATCAGGGTTTAAAAAGCACTAAACTGAAACAATAGGTTAGAGGAACACGAACACACACACACACACACTCATAGTGAAATATTTTTAAAGTCCCTACTTATTACATGGAAATACCTTTTTTTTTGTCTTGAGCATAACAGCACAAACTATATGTGCATAGATATTTTTCATACAATGGGAGTAACTATTGCACAGCAGCTGCATAGCAGGCTGAATGGTTAATGTTTAACAAACTGATGACCGAGAATGTTTGGTCTATAGACTAAAAACAACAAGCAAGCAGACACCATGAGCATGCAGGAAATGGCTGTATTTTTGACATACTTCCACAGGTTTAACGTAAGGCAGATTTGTATACTGAACAGGCAAAAAACTGCCTGCCTAAAGGTTTATGGGCTTTATCCACTAAAAACTATTCTGTTTGCACACATGTTCTTGTATCAATGAACTAAATGTGCTAGTTTGTGCCAAAGTAATTAATCATTCTAAATCTGTTGGTTTTATCTCAAAAGCCAAATTTTCTCTATACTATTCCCAGTGTCTCAGTTAAAGTTGCTGATTTTTTTTCTGCCAACTGACCCTTGTAATGTGTACATAGCCCCATCCAACTGCTTTCCCACATCATTTCTCACTGACCACAATGCCAGTATATCAGGAAATAGGACTTAGTAAAATCAGCACTGTGAAATATCTTAGGTCTATTCTTTTCTTGGTAAAGCTCTCTGAGTCTTTCATGTCTGGGAAACCAAAAAACATTTGGACAGAAATCCAGCCATGAGCAAAATTAGAGATCATTGCTAAAATGAATCTAATGAGACAGCAAATATAACTATCTGGAATTTTGGCTGACAAATGAGCTTTATCTTAATAAGTAATTCTAGTTATTTAATTTATTTTAGTGCAGAGATTCAGCATTCCAACCCAGCAGAATTTTAGGACTGAGACCATGGACAATCTTGACTTCTCGATGACAGTTTTTACTGGATGTTGTCCAAGATGAACTCCACTTGACCTTACAGACAGTCTAACTTCTTTCTGTTCAGAGAAGCCAGCATCTCCACATACTCTGTTCAAACACATGGTTTGCAGCTAGACAGACAATATGGTCCCGCCAAACATTTATTTTACTGGCATTTGAAAGTTTCCTACAATCTACTGCAGTGGTATGATGGTATGGTGCAGAGAGAGGGTGCAGGAAGGCATACGTTATCCCTGTCTTGATGACAGAGCTATACTTCTTTAATCTGAATTGTGGTCAACAGAGTGAATAATGGACAGAAATAGTTTAATCTGCACCATTACAGGCCAGGGACCAGAACAGAAGGGGGAAAAAAGTCCTTATAGGTACATTTTACCAATAACTGCAAAGCAAGACAGGACAAAGCAAACCATCTGAAAGATCAATTAAGAGAGTGGAATCCACAGAGGCCTGTTTCAGAAACAGAATTCAGCAAAACTTGTGCGAACCCCCAGAATCCCAGGCATACCAACAAAACATACAGCTACACCTCATCACTCCAATATGTAAGCATGCTAAGAAAGTTATTGATGAAGTAGCTCTTTGTGCCTACATTTTGGAGCCAAAGACATCTCCTTTAAGGGTATCTCTACACAGCAGCTGGAGGTATAATTCCCAGCAGGGGCAGATAGCTCAGCTTGACCTAGCACACTAAAAATAGCAGTGTGGCCGCGGTGGCTCCGGCTTGCTGCCAGAATATGTACCCAGGGGGTCAGGTGGGATTGAATTTGGGCAGGTAGATATTTTTAGCATGCTAGCTCAAACAGAGCTAGTGCTCCTACATCTACTTGAGCACTGAGCTGGAAATTACACCTCCAAACTGCTTTGTAGACATTTTCTAAATGTGAATTTCTTCCAGTGTAAGTTTGTTTGGCAGCTTTGATGTTTGTAGGATGTGTGTGTGTGAACAAGCCTCCTCTGAGGTCCTGCTTCCAAGAGTTCCCCTTAAATACCATTACTACACCCAACCCTGCAAACACTAGAACATATACATAACTATATTCATGCGAGTCGTCCAAGCAAATGCTATTTAAGTGAGCACAGCATACAGGACTGAGGTTTTACTGAGTAACTGCTATAGTGTATAAAATGAGCCAAATTATACTCTCACTTACATTTGTATAAATCCAGGATAAGTCCCCTGAAGATACTCGTCAAACTCCAGATTTATACAAGTGAAACTGGGAACGGAATCTGGGTCAGTAGGGTCTGATCCTGCTCCCGCGGAAGTCCATAGGGGTTTGGCCATGGACTTCAATGGGAGCAGGAACAGGCCAATCTTGTGCTTCTAGAATGGCTAAGAACACGATTCATGTTTATATTTGGTGATGTAAAGGCCCTTGAAAATCTCTTCAACTTTTTATTGATTCTAAAATAATTCTAAGTAATGCACACAAAAATACTAACAAACAGAAACACCAAAACAGACATGAAAAAATAGAGCTAATACTTCTGAATTAAAATGACTGTTAAGGCAGGAAAGAGAATGGAACTACGTTAGCAACAACATGTAATGTTTAAAGTGTGTTTCCTTTCCTCCGTTACAACAAATCAGCCAGGGAAGTAGTTACTTTGACCTCCAAAGCATGTCCAGTTTTGTTTGTTTGCTGATGACTAGCATGAAAGGAAAAAATCAAACACCCCCCAAAGGTATAATAAAGATTCTTAAAAAAATAAAAAAAATAAAAAATAAAAAGAGCCACACCTATGGCAAGCAACCAAGCAGTAGGAATTTACTGAAACTCCAGCCAATGTGGGCAGCTGAAAGAAAATGAACCCTGGCACCTGTGAGGCTGGATGGATAGGCTGGATGGATGGGCAGCATCTTTTCACCCCGAGGGAAGGCAGACAGTGGAACCCATGGCCCCCCAGCCTCAGGGTTTACACTGGGCGGAGGAAGGGAGGGAGGGGGGGCTCTATATTCCAGGTCCCCTACCAGCAGAGGTTCGCTTATTGTTGTGCTGATTCAGCACATCTTCCATCTGGCCCAGCCCTTCCTGGTTCCATTTGCTTTGTGGGGTACAATGGCTAGCTCTCTCCAGCACAGCAAGTATCGCAGGCAGCTTGCGTCTTTATGTCTATCACCAACGGGCATGGCCCTCCATTTGACTTCCAACAGTTTGTGCTAGCAGAACTAAGGGGTGAATCTGGCTGAATAACTAAGGGGCACAGCCTTCTCACTCTGTGGGCCTATCACCAAATCCCACTAATGATAGCTACACCTCCACGCACATGGACAGCGGAACAGAACCCTACCCAAGGCCAATGCTGCCTATCTACTAGTGCAAAATTATACTCACGGAATAGGCCAAATTCTGCTCCCAACCAATGGGGATGCACTGGTGTAACTGAGGAAAGGATTAGGCTCACCATGTGTAAATCATACATCACAGGCAACTACAGGTCTATGTCAGCTGATTGTATCTAATTATAACATCTGGCATAAAGCCAGACTAAGACAGGAATGCCAGTCTATTACATTTCCTAGTATAAGCAAATGGATTTCTGGAGGTCTGTTACGCTCCTCATTTTTGACATTAGTCAGAACGTGTTTCCTGTAGTGTATTAAGTTCTAGTAAGAAAATAAAAGTTTCTATCCGCTTGCTGAAGCAAGTGAACAGCTACTGGATGCATAAAATGTGAAAATGTGGCCTTGGAATTATGGGTTTTATGCCCCTGTTCTCCCCACATGCGGAAATATATTTTAGTGAGGGCTCCCACTGGTAGCTTTCCATATGAAATCCTTTGCACTGATTCCTGCCTAGGGTGAGACTTTGGCTACAGCGTAGGCAGGGAGAAGCAGTCTATCCCTTGCTGGATTCCAGGCATAGATAAATCCACCGATATGGTCTATTCTGAAATGCAAATAATTTTATCTTGCATTGAAATGTGTTGAAAATAAAAAGGTCTGCATTTTAGGATCAGCAGTTGAAGCAAATAGTCACTCTTACAGTCCAGAGGGACAAAAGCAAGCCCACCCTGCAGCATATTTGGAAAATGGCTTAACCCTGATTCCTGTTTCCACTGGGCCGGAACAGATGTAAACAGAAATAGAAATAACTACTTTTAAGCCTTTAATGCCGGTCTCCTTATAAATAGGATACAAATAACTCTAAAATGATGATATAATGTCCATATTTATTGAGCAACAGTTGCACAGTGGTAATTTTGGAAGCTCAGGACAGCCAGACCTCGCTATTGGAAAATAAAACTCCAGCTATGCAAACGCACAGTGTGGTTTTTACTGTTGCAAAATACACCATAAGGAGCTACATTTCTAAATACATACTAGCAGCTCCAGGGATATATAATGGATAGAACACAGGCTTTAGAATCAAGAGAACGGTGCTAGTCTTAGCTCTGCCATAGACTTCCTGTGTGTTCATGGGAAACTCACTTAGTCTTTCTGGGCCTGTTTCTCCATTGGTGAAATGGAGCTAATACAAATTACGAGGGCTGTCGATTAATCGCAGTAAACTCACACGATTAACTCAAAAAAAATTAATTGCGATTAATCGCCCTTTTAAAAAATAGAATACCAATTGAAATTTATTAAATATTTTTGGATGTTTTTCTACATTTTCAAATGTATTGTTTTCTATTACAACACAGAATACCAAATGTACAGTGCTCACTTTATATTATTTTTTATTACAAATATTTGCACTGTAAAAATGATAAACAAAAGAAATAGTATTTTTCAATTCACCTCGTACAAGTACTGTGGTGCAATCTCTTTATCGTGAAAGTGTAACTTACAAATGCAGATTTTTTTTTGTTACATAATTGCACTCAAAAACAAAACAATATAAAACTTTAGAGTTTACAAGTCCACTCAGTCCTACTTCTTGTTCAGCCAATCGCTAAGACAAACAAGTTTGTTTACATTTACGAGAGATAATGCTGCCTGCTTCTTATTTACAATGTCACCTGAAAGTGAGAACAGGCATTTGCATTTTGTAGCCGGCATTGCAAAGTATTTATGTGCCAGATATGCTAAACATTCATACGCCCCTTCATGCTTCGGCCACCATTCCAGAGTACATGCTTCCATGCTGATGATGCTCATCAAAAAAATAATGTGTTATTTAAATTTGTGACTGAACTCCTTGGGGGAGAATTGTATGTCTCCTGTTCAGTTTTACCGCATCTGCCATATATTTCATGTTATAGCAGTCTTGAATGATGACCCAGCACATGTTCATTTTAAGAACACTTTCACAGCATATTTGATAAAACGCAAGGAAGGTACCGATGTGAGATTTCTAAGGATAGATACAGCACTCAACCCAAGGTTTAAGAATCCGAAGTGCCTTCCAAAATCTGAGAGGGACAAGGTGTGGAGAATGGTTTCAGATGTCTTAAACTCAGATGCGGAAACTACAGAACCCGAACCACCAAAAAAGAAAATCTACCTTCTGCTAGTGGCATCTTACTCAGATGTTGAAAATGAACATGCGTCAGTCCTCTCTGCTTTGGATCATTATCGAGCAGAACCCATCATCAGCATGGACCCATGTCCTCTGGAATGGTGGTTGAAGCATGAAGGGACATATGAATCTTTAGCACATCTGGCACGTAAATATCTTGCGATGCCGGCTACAACAGTGCTATGCGAACGCCTGTTCTCACTTTCAGGTGACATTTTAAACAAGACATGGGCAGCATTATCACCTGCAAATTGTAACCAAACTTGTTTGTCTGAGCGATTGGCTGAAAGTAGGACTGCGTGGACTTGTAGGTTCTAAAGTTTTACATTGTTTTATTTGTGAATGCAGTTAGTTTTTGTACATAATTCTACATTTGTAAGTTCAACTTTTATTATAAAGAGATTGCACTACTGTATTTGTATAAGGTGAATTGAAAAATACTATTTCTTTTGTTTTTACAGTGCAAATATTTGTAATCAAAAATAAATATAAAGTGAGCACTGTCACTTTGTATTCTGTGTTGTAATTGAAATCAATATATTTGAAAATGTTGAAAAATCTAAAAATATTTAAATAAATGGTATTCTATTATTGTTTAATAGCACGATTAATTTTTTTAATTGCTTGACAGCCCTATAAATTACTTGTCTCTGCATATGCATTGTGAAGCTTAGTTCATTAGTGTTTGTAAAACACTCTGGAGAGCCTCAGATGGGAAGTATTATAGAAGTGCAAAGCTATTATTGTTATTATTTGTAGTCAAAACACTACTAGCACCATAACTTTGCACAGCACCTTATGGAGATTATTAAAATAAAGCAAATTGTGGCTCCCTACCCCCCACTCAAAGAACTTAACAGTCTAAATCAAACAAACATGGAACATGAGACTAGACAACGGAAAGGGGTTGCAAAAGCAGGGATGAGGATTAAAAGAGAGGAGTATTTTTGTTACATACTACAGAGTGAGTGAAGGCGAGTTCTTACGGTAAAAGTCGTCTTCCAGTCCTGTACAGTCTATGGCAGGAAGCAAGGCAAGAGACATGGGTTTTGGGGAGGGATTTATAGGAAGATAGCAAATATGCTTGGTACACAGGAAGGAGCAGAGTGAAAGAAAAGGCATGAACACGGGTGTGGGAGAGAGGAGGCAGAGAGTAGAGGGCAGAGTTTATGAATAAAGTGACAGTAGTTCCATTATTTCTTCATAGTGGCCCATTTATCTCCAAATGGCAATGGTCAGTCATTTCAATTCCTAATCCATTCTGGGAACCAACATACATAGGGGTAGTACTATGGAAGTGCAGCATGTATCCTGCCATCTGTGTAACATAACAAGACATAGCATGGGCACAACTGAAACCAGTTTAATAACCAGGTCAGGGATATAAAAACTTGACTGAGACAACGTGACGTTAGAAGGCAAATTAGCTCCCATTCTAAAAAGCTGTGTTTACTTTATGATGCCTATAGCTATACATAATTTAATTTAGTGCCCAATCCTGCTAGCCCTTCACATGCAGAGCTCTCATATCTGGTCCTCAGATTGTACAGTCTTCTGGGCAGGGAATCTGTCTTAGAGACACCGAGATTTTAAGGCCAGAAGGGACCATAGGATCATCTAGTCTGACATACACAACTCAGGCCATGGAATTTCCCCAGTGATTCCTGCATATAGTCTTCTAGGTCTATGAAGTTCCGTGCATAAGATACAGCTGCATTGGTAGATAACAGGCACTTACAAATACCCACAGGGCTTTATCTTGCTTTACATACCATATAGTAGAAGGCAGGCATAACCCAAAACACCTAATCTAAATGACATGCAAGAACTAATGTGAAAAAGTAGAGCTGCAACAGAATCCATCAGGTACATACAACCTGCCATGTAAATAAATAACTACACCATATGTTTTGAAAAGATCTGAAAACCCATTTGCTATAAAGCTCCATTACCATGTGTATGCAATGTTTCCCTTTACTATATAGGCAAAGACACACTTACTGCATGCTCCACAGGTGAAGCAGCCATCATGGTAGAGATTCCCCATGGCTTGGCAAGCCTGGTTTGCTCCATACACACCTTGGCTGCACTTCACACAGGTTCCTGAAAATGAAATAATGACAAAGAAGAGAGATCAGAGGTAGAATGTATTAACATGACAAGTGCACGTAAAGGAAAGAGATGGCCTAGCTGCAGAGAATCTTTACCTGCGCCAGAAGTACTGGCTCATTAATATGTGCGTCTCGATTAACGAACAGCAGAAGTTAGACACAGTCATCATAGCAGGGGAAGCTAGGCGATTTCAGTATTATACACCTTGCAAACTATTGTTAAAGGCTGATGCTATCATCAGATTTGTGGAGTGCACATCACTGTAAATAATGTGAAAGACTATCTCAAGACCCAGTTTCCTAGACTTATGCCCTTCCCTCCCCACACCCACCCTTTCCCAACCACCTTATACACACTATAAAAAAGAAAACTGCAGAAAGGCTTGAAGGTAGTGAAACTTGTTTGGTTGTCCAATGACAAATAGCTTTCACTACTTCAGTGTAGAATGTACCTTTTGATTGCCACAATGGCTTCAGGAAACTAGGATTCATCTTTAATTGATCAATTTAAATCATAGAATATCAGGGTTGGAAGGGACCTCAGGAGGTCATCTAGTCCAACCCCCTGCTCAAAGCAGGACCAATTCCCAACTAAATCATCCCAGCCAGGGCTTTGTCAAGCCGGGCCTTAAAAACCTCCAAGGAAGGAGACTCCACCACCTCCCTAGGTAACACATTCCAGTGCTTCACCACCCTCCTAGTGAAATAGTGTTTCCTAATATCCAACCTAGACCTCCCCCACTGCAACTTGAGACCATTGCTCCTTGTTCTGTCATCTGCCACCACTGAGAACAGCCGAGCTCCATCCTCTCTGGAACCCCCCCTCAGGTAGTTGAAAGCAGCTATCAAATCCCCCCTCATTCTTCTCTTCTGGAGACTAAACAATCCCAGTTCCCTCAGCCTCTCCTCATAAGTCATGTGCTCCAGACCCCTAATCATTTTTGTTGCCCTCCGCTGGACTCTTTCCAATTTTTCCACATCCTTCTTGTAGTGTGGGGCCCAAAACTGGACACAGTACTCCAGATGAGGCCTCACCAATGTCGAATAAAGGGGAACGATCACGTTCCTCGATCTGCTGGCAATGCCCCTACTTATACAGCCCAAAATGCCGTTAGCCTTCTTGGCAACAAGAGCACACTGTTGACTCATATCCAGCTTCTCGTCCACTGTGACCCCTAGGTCCTTTTCTGCAGAACTGCTACCTAGCCATTCGGTCCCTAGTCTGTAGAAGTGCATGGGATTCTTCCGTCCCAAGTGCAGGACTCTGCACTTGTCCTTGTTGAACCTCATCAGGTTTTTTTTGGCCCAATCCTCTAATTTGTCTAGGTCCCTCTGTATCTGATCCCTACCCTCTAGTGTATCTACCACGCTTCCCAGTTTAGTGTCACCTGCAAACTTGCTGAGAGTGCAGTCCACACCATCCTCCAGATCATTAATAAAGGTATTAAACAAAACCGGCCCCAGGACCGACCCTTGGGGCACTCCGCTTGAAACCGGCTGCCAACTAGACATGGAGCCATTGATCACTACCCGTTGAGCCCGACGATCTAGCCAGCTTTCTATCCACCTTACAGTCCATTCATCCAGCCCATACTTCTTTAACTTGGCAGCAAGAATACTGTGGGAGACCGTATCAAAAGTTTTGCTAAAGTCAAGGAATAACACATCCACTGCTTTCCCCTCATCCACAGAGCCAGTTATCTCATCATAGAAGGCAATTAGGTTAGTCAGGCACGACTTCCCCTTGGTGAATCCATGCTGACTGTTCCTGATCACTTTCCTCTCCTCTAAGTGTTTCATAATTGATTCCTTGAGGACCTGCTCCATGATTTTTCCAGGGACTGAGGTGAGGCTGACTGGCCTGTAGTTCCCCGGATCCTCCTCCTTCCCTTTTTTAAAGATGGGCACTACATTAGCCTTTTTCCAGTCATCCGGGACCTCCCCCGATCGCCATGAGTTTTCAAAAATAATGGCTAATGGCTCTGCAATCTCATCCGCCAACTCCTTTAGCACCCTCGGATGCAGCACATCCGGCCCCATGGACTTGTGCACGTCCAGTTTTTCTATTTCAGTTTACTACCGCTTCTGATGAACATAAAAATCATGAGACTGCCCACTAATCCAGCCTCTAGACTAAACATCAAATCCACATCTCTTCCCTTTCCCAGATACCTTCTGAAAGGGAAGTCTCAATGTGAATATTATCTACATATAATGTATTCCAGGCCAGATCCTTCCCCCCCCGTTCATTTAAAACAATTCCATCTGGTGGAACAGATGTTTGCTGGTAATACAAGTAAGCTCGTATGGACTTGATTCTCAGAATAGCTAGTATGGACTTGATTCTCAGAATTGCCTGTGGAATGAAGAACAGCCAGTGCATGCACACACAGATTTAGCTTTAGGAGCCAAAACTCTACCTATATCTGTTGGCTCTGAATAAGATGATCATAATTACGATGGCTAGCCTGAGCTGGAGCACAAATCCACCCACATTCAGCGTGCTATTACAGAGGAAATGTAAAATGAAACTGAATGCTTTGACTGTGAGGGTGGTGGGGGCAACCTTTGCAAACCAGAAGGACTAGCTGCGTCCTTGTCTTACTCGCTCAAGCAGGAGAATACGGGGGAGTAACCCCCACACCCTATTGCTCAGCCAAGTAAGACCAACACGGATCTCCAGATGGGCTCTGTTGCAAAGCAGCACCCCAGCTCTCCAAACACTCCCCGCTGCAAGCAAGAGGTCAAGGAGGACGCAGAGGCTTGGTTTTACTCCCTCTCACTGGCAAGAGTAGCTGGCCAGGCCAGGGGGAGGAGTAAACATCCTTTCAAGGGCTGCAGTAACGTACCCTCTCCCCCCTCCAAGAAGCAAACAAGAGCCAGAGAGGAATAGCTCTGAAGCATGATGCCTCTTGGGGCAGAGCGGTTTATGCATTGCCCTTTGGTCAGCCCTGTGCCTAGAGGGACAATGTAGCCCCACGCAAGTAATTTGTAGATGCGTTTACCTAGCTGTTTAGTGAAAAATGAATGTGTTTTATTATTATTGCTCTGTATATAACAGTCTGGGCAGGCAAAAAAAAAGGACAGGGCCTTCCACCAAGTAGTCTACTATTGAAGGCCCCATGCATGAGCAGTCCCATTGAACATCAACGAGGCTATAATAGCATGGAACTGCAGGAATGAGGCCCTGAATAGACACAGCATAGTAAAAGATGGCAATGGGGGAGAGGGGAGTGTATAGGAGGAAGAGGAAGGCTATAGCAAGGAAAGATTACAAGATGTACTTGAGGTTATGTCAGACCTCTTTTAAAAATTAATATATTTCAATTTGGGGCAGCGCCCAGTGATAGCTGGACTTGGCCTTGTATCTTCCTTGAGAGACAGACATTGCCTCACAAGCAATAAAAACCTACAGTTGGTCTGCTTTGCCCTCTCCCTGCAGTCACAGAGAAAGGGCAGCCTAGGCCATGTTTAATGACTACCTACCACACTTGGCCCCCGTTTGATTTCCAAAGAAACCTTTTTTGATAAGGAAAAGAGATTACAATTAGATCCATTTCCGTGAGCCAAGTATTACTGAGGCTTCTCTCCTTCCTTAGTCTAAAATGAACATGGCAATAACGGGACCAGAAATTCTGCAACTGAATGGAAATTTTACTCGTTACAAATTATTGCTACTTTCCTATGTTCAAAAACAGCACAAGCATAACAGAGGGTTGGGATGATGCACAGCAAATTACATGTTTTGAGGAAAGGGGCAATCACCCTTATCAATTTCCTTCACGGTTTTTGAGTTGGAATATTCCTCGCTCCTCTAATACGGTATAGACTCCACAATGAAAGGCATGCCGGAGTCAGACTGACAGAGAAGGGGATGTTATTGTCTCAAAATAAATATCAAGTGGAGCTAGCTTGTCTGTGCTAAGCGTTATCACATGATCACCACAGACCAGTTTTAATGCAGAATCAGGCTCAAATTATCTGAAAAATTAGCAGTCAACATTTTCAGCAGGGCCAGCTCTGTTTCCACAATGTTGTAATCTATGTTTACTTCACTTATCTTTACTTTTAACCAAGAGAGGTGGTACAGACCTGGGGCTGATTTCTGCCTCTGTACTGACCTGCTAGGTGATCATGGGAATGTTACTTCACCTTCCTGTGATTCTGTGGCCTGGTCTACACTGGGGGGGAATCAATCTAAGTTACGCAACTTCAGCTACTTGAATAACATAGCTGAAGTCAACATACTTAGACCTACTCACCGCGGTGTCTTCACTGTGGTGAGTGGGCTGCTGCCACTTCCCCTTCGACTCCGCCTCTCGCTTCGGTGGAGTACAGGAGTCTAGACTAGACGCGATAAATTGACCCCCGCTGGATCTATGGCTACCCACCGATCCGACGGGTAGTGTAGACATACCCTGTTTCTCCTTCCACCCTTTGTCTGTCTGATCTATTCAGACTGTAAAACTCTCTGAAGCAGGTACTGTCTCTTACTATACGTGTGGATAGTGCCTAGCACAGTGAGGTCCTGGCTTCATTTGGGGTCGGTAGGCACTATTGACATAACTGATTACATAGCTGATTTAAGGTTCCAAACTAATTTTAAGTGACTGAAAGGTCTGGTCCATGTTAGGACAAAACTAAACTATCTGCAACAGTGCCCAAAAGGCGTTGTCAAGTATGGCTCTGGCAGAACCATGCTGGCTATGGATTTTAGCAAACATTTCTCCCTCTTGCTAACAAGTTTTCATCATTCCGTGGTAAAAATGCCTGAGACCTGTCTACAGCTACACTTGCACTGTTGCTGAAAAGCAGATACTAATCTTCCTACTACATAGTATCCCTGAGTATGCAAAGCACATTACAATGCGTTAGGCTAGAACTCTGAAAACTGTTACAAAACACAGTTCCAAGCCCTAGTGTGGTCAGATCCAAAGAGCAGAACTGGAAAGAATCCAATCATAAGACTGAGAAGAATAGAAAGCTATTCTACTTGTCCAAGTGTGGTCTGAACAAACACACCAGCTGGTTATGGATCCACACCAACATGCCAATCATTTGGCAAAACTTTTTGGATCTTCTTAAACAGAGAGCACAGCTATTTTAGATATTTATGAAAATATGCATTATCTGAAAGTAAAACAGGATGGAGAGAGAGAGAATGGAAGATAAGCTAAGTTTTGTAGGCATTTGGGGCATAAACAGAGGAAAACCTGACCTTTCAAATGCATATATAGCAAGTCAAAGTCTGATACAACCCAACATTTTGTCCTGTCATCTGACATACATAGCTCAAAGCTGATTTGTAAGGTTCCCTCCTGCCTAGAACCAAGGATGCTGGAAAGCAGGAAAACTGCAGATTTTGCAGTTTTAAGATTCTTCCATGACAGTTACTGGTCTTTTTGCAGAATCTATATATTTATTTTATTTAAAAGGTGCCTAACTTTTGCCCTTGTACATGCAAATGTACTTTTTCTCCATTAAGCCTCCAGAACATAATTTCTTCCTCTCCAGAAAGTACCCAGACACTCAATATGAATTAGTAGTAACAACTACAATTCAGAGAGGGAAGACATCTGTAATTCACCTCACAGGCCAAGTCTCCTGAAAAGTACTAAAATAGTTTTAGCCAAATTATGCCCCACCCTGATGGAGCCATCTGTGCTGCTTAATTGCCTGAATTGCTGAACACCTAATGCACCAGGCATGCAGGACAAAAACATACCTTCCTTGCTGCATCATGTAATGGATAGATCTGGGTGAAAGTGCCAATGGGCCAATGGAATGTTGGCACACAGTAGAACACAGCAGCTATTTAATTTTCTGCAAGGCTGTCCCTAGCCAAATGATAGCAGCACAAGAAAAGTGACCAAATAAATCTGTTAGTCTTTAAGGTGCCACTGGACTCCTCGTTGTTTTTGTGGACACAGACTAACACGGCTACCCCTTTGGTACTCACCATCCAGTTCATTTCACAGAGCTGCTGAATTCCAATCCTAGGCGGTGCTATTTAAATGCTGCCATTATCATGATCAGTGACAACCTATCACACTACAGACCCCAAGGTTCTTTTAAAAACAAAACAAAACAAAAAAAACATTGGGCCAAATTAAACCTTGGTGTAATACACTGACGTCAATGGTATTACTCCAGGGATGGGTGTTCACTTCTATCACTATGCTAAGGTGGTATTAGCAATGTATTTTAGAAAGCCTTTACCTCTCATTTTAACCTGACCCCTTCCTAAGGAAAAAAATACAGGTAAAAATTATAATTAATTCTAACACTATTCAGTCTCTACAACCCTCCCAGCTCACCCCCTATTGCCATGATGAACCTGCTCTTTTAGGCCTGCTCTATGCTAGAACAAACCTATTGCTGATGACAGGCACCAGCAACATGTATGCTGAGCTACTGCTGATCACAGGTTAATTGCCAGAGGAAAGCAGTACACACAGTGTTCAACTCCATTTCAGAACTGTAGTTATGCCCTGCTCCAAGCAAGTCCTAACTCCAGTGTTTTGTAATGCTGCTGAGCGTGCTTTCTACTGGCCTACACTTACAGTTTAATGGATTTAGCTACATGTCACTGATGCTCACCAGCAGCAACAAGGAAATTTCCTACTATAGATCAGGCCTGAGTAAAAGTGGAGATATCTTATTCCTCAACTTCAAGCGTAAGGCTGAATACTATATATATGCTTATGTTTCAAAAATGGGGGCCTTAGTAGGATGCCTGTATTCTCCATTTGGATGCTCAGACCTGCACATTATTTAGGCAAGCAAGTGCCAACTTGAGCATCTAAAAACACAGGATGAAGATGTTCTATTAAATTATCCACATCTGAAAATCAGGCAACACGCCTTTAACCCTGCACAATGTATTATTAAAATGTACTCTAAGGTATCCCTTTCGTCAGCACTGACGAGCCTGAAAAATCACATATGTGAAGTGCTAGCAAGTTCACACTCAAGTGCACTGGGAGAATGGTAGCCATATTTGGAAAGGGAAAGGACAAATTGCTGATTTCAGTTTCTGCTTCTAGGGCAGCTTCCCTCTGAACAACAGGACAAAGAAGTCACTGTTCCATTTAGCATCATGTGGAAAGCAACTGCCCCAAGTTATATCTGAAGCTCTGAACAACAGGACCTTTGGAGCACAGCTGGGACTGAAAACAAGCCTTGCGAGCTGTGTCCCAGCTCTTATACTTGGTTTCTTCATTTTAATTCATCAGAAATGCTGCCACCGGAAACAGCCCAGGCTCACATGTCCAGCAAGTCAGAAGAGATCCCAGAGCTGTCGGAAGCAGAATCTGATCCTCTGGTATCATCCAAAATGTCAGTCCCAGCCACTAAGTTCAACAACTGGATTTCTGTTTGCCACAAATTTCAAAGTCTAAACAACACTTTCTCCTCCAAATGTTGCTACTTCACTTCTAATTCCTTATAATCCCTAATTTGCTAAGAATTCAATGAAATGATGCTGAATGATAGCATCCTGTATGACTGATTGGGACATTACACCTCCATCCACCAGAGTCTGTTCAGCTGAAAAGCAATAAGACCTTTTGGGACACAGTCCAAATCAAAATATTTCACTGCCACATTTACATCTGTGCCCACCTGTACTTCCTCAGCAGGAAGCCTAAGCCACAGAGGGGAGAATGTGAGGATGTGATACTTTGGTTCAGACAATAGGCCACATTCTGCCATTTCACCGACGCAGCCCCTGATGATGAGGAGACAGCATGGGCATGACTCAGGGTAGACTTGGGTGATATAAGTCCAAAGTGACATAATAAAGACACTTTACTGGGTCAAAATCTGGGGTTGGTATTTAGCAATTGTGTGGATCTTATTCTTCTCATTTACTCTTTATAACCCTTGACACCTACATTTGCTTCTGATAACTAATTTCATTCTTCACCAGCAGTTTTAACAGTTATGTTGCTTCAAGAATTACAGCCATTAATATTAACTAAAGCTTGTTTATGGCCTCTCCTTATAGCTGGCTAGATTTACGTGGAAGAAATTAGTCACATTTGGAAAGAAAAATCAAGTTGTTTTGATCTAAATGTCTCCAATACATTGTCTGTGTGTTCTTTCCCATATATTTGCACCCAAGAGCTACAAGTGTCATGGTATTGCTTTTTGTGTCCAGAGTAACTCTGCCCCACCTTTCTTCTTATGTTGTTCCCATCTCACCCCTATGCTCCACCAATTCTGACAGTCTTGACTGCTGCCTGGCCACTACTGTCTTCTCATTCTCCCTCCTGAAAACCCATTTCTACCATGAGGACCACAAGAACTAAGTCAACAACACAACATATATATTATAAAAAAAAGAAAGGAAGGACACACCTTGCTTCCTCATGTTGCGCACATTCCCCTTCCCAAGTAACCCTAATCTTATTCCTCTAACTCCTGACCTTCCCCATACCCCAATTCTGTTTTGTGGTTGCACATTTCACAGAGTCGTCGCCACGTTAGAACATACCACCACCACCTAGATCTTTTATAGTGCTTTTCATCAGTAGATCTCAAAGTGCTTTACAAAGAAGGCCAGTACCATTATCATTGTTAGCTCTTTGGGGCAGGGGCCTATGTACTGAGAGGTGCTTGGCAGGCCTCTGAGTGCTACAAAACAACAGTTAACAATAATGCTCCTCAAAGAGCTAATTTCCAAAGCAGGGGGGAGGATCACGTGAATAGTGAGTGCTTGGCAAATGCGGCTGCATACCTGTTCAATTAGCACTCAGTGGTTGGCGCAAGTCTGCTAACTGCCCATGCAGATAATTGTGTATGCAAAGAGGAAACAGGTCACTACATGCAATTTTTCCACATTATCCATAGTCTGTGCACTTGTGAAAACTTGGTCCAAGGTGTTTAAAGCCGCTAGGCCTGATTCACAGTTATCCTACACCTTGTGGTGTCATTTACTCTTGTGCAAAGTGAGCACAAAATGCCACCATTCTGATTTGGTGGCATTTTATACTCACATTGCACTAGTGTAAAAGACTACACCAAGTACAGGGCAGAGTGAATCAGGCTCCATATCTTTTGCAGCCTGGCCCTCACCACCACCACTGTTGATCCTCAGTCACTGCTCTCTCTCCTGCTTTAAAATAGCCATTTTTATTTACGTCTAGTTCAGCTTCCAGGAGAGGGGAGGAGGGTCATATACAGCTTTAATCCTAAAGAGTCATATCCCAGGCAAATATTTATTCACTTGCTTCCTTGCACAGAGATAAGCTTTGTGTTGTCCACAAGTGTACTAATTCATGTTCTGAAACAAGGAATGTTGGAAGAGTTACTGCACGATTCCACTCTTCCCGCCCCCCTCTCCCTGCACCGAACACATGAAACTTCTTCCAGCTTCAGAGCTTTTCCAGCAACAGGCATGCATCTAGCAGGCAGAAATGAACACATTCACACATTTCCAAAGAGAAAGCTGCCCTTATCTCCAGCCCACAAAGTTTGCATGTAAAAAAAAAACTTCAGAAAATTCTTCTGTTTTTACCTGAGGTTCCCATCGCAGCAGCCCTCAAATGATCTTTCCAGCATCTGTAACATTTTGGTAGCAATACCAGCTATCGGATTGCAATGATTGCGCAGTGAAACATCAAGTTCACTGCACAACTGCCCTCCGCTCTGACAACTAATTATACCCATCTGCATGTGCCAAGATTCCAAGTCTCCACTTGGGTTAAATGATTCATCTTGAGTTCTAATTTGGTGAAAGGAAAAATCCTCAAACTCAACTACATGATCCACTCTGCTTGCCTGCTACAAAGCATCTCAGTGTTCAGCTTCAAACTAGGATGCCTGGGGCTCTGATAAAATACCAACAGCTTATCAGCTCCACCCTGAGTAGTAATGAGAGGATTTAGACCTTAAAAATCTAAGAATCACTCATAATATGAAAAAACACATCGAGTTTGTTTTAAAAGGCTACTGATAACCAGTGTCTTTAAAACACTAAGAGCCATATTTCCATCTATGGGCACAAGAGGTACACTCATAATGTGTGCGCACACCTGTTTCACCTGCAAAAACCTGAGTTTGTACATGCAAACTGGGTAACTGCACATACAAATGGACAGTCAGGCACACTGGGCTTAATCATGTTCCATTGAAATCAACAGTAAAATGTCTATTGGCTTTAGTGGTGCATGATCTGGCCTGGAACTGTATGATTTTCATTCAGAAGTCTGTGTTCTCTTACAACACAGTGGGCAAACGCACATTTCTGCAGTCCACCTGCTGTGCTCACACCTGAAAATCTGGCCTTAACTTTAGCTAGTGAGAGAAGATGAGGAAATTTCAAAGGAACCTAAGGGAAAAGTTAGGCACCCCAATACCACAGAAATTCATTCGATTCAGGTACCTAGCTCCCTCAGGCTTCCTTGACAATGGCAGTCTAAAACTTTAATAAAATCAAAGTTAATTTCCAGATCTGTCTCACGTGGACTCAGGGCTCTTTCTCCACTGTAGTAGAAACAGACCCCTTAAAGTTTTTTTATTCCTAACCTAGAAGTTGGATAATAGCCTTTGATTTTGACTGTACAGATAGCCCCTCAGATTCCTTATGGCTCTTTTGAAATACTGCATAAGCCATTGCAGTGAAGTCAGCATTTCAGAAAACACTCTTAACACAAACAAAAAAAAGCCAAAAAAGCTCTAGAGACCCAAGCAGGACTCATTTTTCTGACACTGCTTACATGTATGTATTATTCAAAAATCCTGACTTCTTTGGTTCTTTCCTTCCTTTCCCATACCATATATGGTTTGAGAAGCCAGAAATATTTTGTATGGTAATCTGATAATCTTGTGTTGGCTGATAACTAGACAGTTCGGTAGTCCTCAGAGGAATCCTATCTATATTGGATTTAGTAGTTAAAATAAAATAAAAAGTTTACCAAAGTTGATTTTCACACAATAGCAGATACAAAATCTCCCTTGTTAGGAGCAGAGCTCTTTATTAAAACCATCCATTCCTGACAGAGGTAGAATAAACAATAAATATTGTTTTTAAAAAAATCTCACCTGTGTTTCCAATAGCATTTCAGATTACCAAACATGAAAGCATTTTCAGAAACAATCATTTGCACTTGTATCTCTAGCCAATTTCAATTCCTGGTTCTGAGGTAACAGCTGAGGTGTTGCATTTGAGTTCACAATAATGCAGAGGAACGTTTAAAACAAAAACAAACTGCTATTCTTTTTTTAAATCATTGTTACATAAAAATAATTCTTTTCTATACTAAGTTTTGGTAGCTTGAGGAACTGGCTTAGTGGAGAAACAGATTTGTAATACAATACTTAGAATTTCTCAAGTCAACTCGTTGTATGCAAACGTAGCTATAACCATGTTGGTACCAGGTTATTAGAGAGACAAGGTGGGTGAGGTAATCTCTTTTATTGGACCAACTTCTGTTGGTGAGAGAGACAAGCTTGAGTACCTCTTATGTGCTTCTCATCGACAGAAGTTGGTCCAATAAAAGAGACTATGTCACCCACCTTGTCTCTCTAGAGACAATTCAGTGCTTTATCCTTGAGTAATAGTATACTGAATGCATAAAAGTGAAAATGAGAGAGAGAGAAGAAAACAGCAATAGTTTATAATACTTCTATACTGCATCAACTCTTTCAAAATATTCCAGGAAGTCACCACTAAACCTCCCTTCATAGATCTGGGACTCAAAACTGCTGCAAATTCTATTTCTTCCCCTAGCATTTCTGCTCCCTTACGCATGTTATTCTCAGTTGGCTGCATTGCCCATCCCAGTGTATAGCTTCCTAGTAGGAGTTTGTCACTGGAACCTACTGGGAATTAAGGAGCCTCCATCTTTTTCCCTCTCCCCAGGATCCTGATAAAAATAATTCAGTGGACCCACCATATAGACCTCGTCGCATGTTACCAAAATATCATTACATCACCACATGCTTCCTGAAAGTTAAAAAGCACATACCTTGCATTACTGCCAATTTAAAGGTGGTAAAAATCTAGTTATCCATTGCATCCGTCTGCTCTGACATGCACCTACTTCCCATACACACATTAAAGTATGTATAGCCTAGCAGCTCCTCTGTTCACCCATTCAAACCAGCGTGAATCCAAAATCCAAGTAGCATCCTCTATTGAAGAGAATCTCACGGCTTAGTCAGTGGAGCATTCTATATTCAGAGTAGAGGAATGGTATTTAAAACACTATCCTCAAAAAGCAGCAAAAAGAACACAAGACACTGCCATGCAAAATGACTAAAGTAAAAAAAGTTTGTCAGATCATTGTCATGTGAAACAATAGGCATTTTACTCCATCTGCCCTTTCACTGGACTAAATTTGATTACAACTATACTCTCTATCAGGGGAACATCACATATTCTGGAATACATTTTCCATGCAGTTCTCAACTAACCATTGGGAGAAACAATCTATATGTCCTTCAGATACCACTATTGGCAGCTACTTAGCTTGCACAGTAGTTTATTGTGAAGTTCATAGTAATGTTGGCAAGAATAGAGTGCTCAAGTATCATGGATGTATAGACTGCCTGTGCTGGCAGCAGCAATGGTGGCCTTCATGGAGCAGCAAGAGTAAGCCAAAAGCATGAAGTCTTTCCCCTGGTTTGTGTTTGTAAGCCTGCACGGGATCAAGATGCACAGAGGTGAAAAATGTTACTTCACATTAGGAAGGAGAGTTCAAGCTACTGCTACATTTGGGATGTTCCACCCATGTATCTAAGGGCATGTCTACACTACAAATTTAAGTCCGCATATAGCTGCCGCAGTAATTACTGTGGTTTTTCATGTCTACATTACCCTCCTTCTGTCAGTGGAGCACATCCTCACCAAGAGCACTTGCACCGATTTAAGAGGGGCAGTGTGGGGGGCTGAGAGCATGGACTCTCAGCTCTTGGTGGAGCTCACTGCTCCAAGCCCAGCTGTCGCCCCGGCTCCCAGCTCCAAGCCCAGATGACAGCCGGGCTCAGAGCGGGGACCTGAGAGCCCAGGCAGCAGCCAGGCCACCTAAGTTCCCTGTAAGCTGCGCAGCCGCACGGCAGCCTATTTAGTGCTGTGCAGGCACTCAGGGAACCTGCCTGGGACTTGCTGCAGCCAGGGGAGGGGGGTCACTCCCCCGGCTCCTACCTAGCCCAGAGCCACCCAGAGGATTCAGGGGGCCCCCGCCGCCGAATTGCCGCCAAAGACCTGGTGCTTTGGCGGCAGGTCCCGGGGCGGAAGGACCCCCTGTTGCGGGTCTTCAGGGCGCTTTGGCGGCAGGTCCCGGGGCGGAAGGACCCCCCGCTGCCGAATTGCCGCCGAAGACCCGGAGCGGAAGAAGCTCTGGGGGCCCGGGCCCCATGAGAGTTTTCCGGGGCCCCCAGAGTGAGTGAAGGACCCCACTCCAGGGGCCCCGAAAAACTCTCGTGGGGGCCCCTGTGGGGCCTGGGGCAAATTGCCCCACTTGCCCCCCCCTCCCCCGGATGGCCCTGACCTAGCCTGGCTCCCAACCTGCCGTGGCAATGGCACCCCTCCCCCCGAGCCCAGGAACAGCCCAGGCCGGCCCCAAGCAGGGCCAGGGCGGCCCAGACCCAGCCACAGCCAGGGCAGCCCTCCCCCAGCCCAGACCTGCTGGGGCCGGGGGAGGGGCACCTATCTTGCAGCCCCAGAGCTGCTGCTGTGGGGAGAGGTGCCTCTCCCCCTTCCCCCCCCCAAGCCCAGGTGCTGCTGCGGAGAGAGAGAGCTGGGGGGATTCCTCTCTCCCCGCCATAGCCCCCGAGCAGCCTCCTGTACCCAAACCCCTCATCCCCAGCCCCACCCCAGAGTCCGCACCCCTAGCCGGAGTCCTCACACCCCAACCCTCTGTCCCAGCTCCCTCCCACACTCCAAACCCCTCAGCCCCACCCCCACCACAAGAATTTTGTTATGTGCACCAATATGGAGGTGATGTGTGACACATCACCTCCGTATTGGTGCACATAACAAAATTAATTCCGCACATGGGTGAGAAAAATTAGAGGGAACACTGCCCCACTCCCCATCCCCCCCCCCCAGGCACCCTGGGGTGATAGCCTGAGCTGCGATCCTGGCAGGGGGTCCACAGCAGGGAGCCAACAGCCTTTCTTGTCAATTTCACAGCTCCAGTCAGGAGCCCTGAAATTGACAGTTATGACTGCCACAGCTGATCTAAGGAACACAGTGTCTACACAGACACTGCAACACTTTACCACCAACAACATAGGCCCTACCACTCTCATGGAGGTGGAGTTATTATGGTGATGTAGTAGGGCACTTACATTAGCGGGAGCAAGGCTATAGACACTGACATAACTGGGTCGACTTAAGCCATACATCAACTTAACTCTGTAGTGTAGGCTTGGCCTAAAACAGGGAAGAACAAAAGTCATACTGGGCATGATCCTACTTCGATTGAAGTTAATCACAAAATTCTCATTGACTTCAGTGGAAACAGGATCAGACCCACTCTTTCCAAGAACTGGGTAACCAGACTAAATATCCTCTATCTTGTTAAGCTACGACATGACTGAGAAAGAGAGAAAATATACTATTAAACTTGCCAACAGGTCATTGTCAGCCGATGATATCAAATGGACTGAAATCAGCAGAATATTTTAACTACTTATTCAGGTACCCTCAGATGTTAAGTTCTCCTTCTCTTTTCACTGCAAGATACAAGCATACCTTGCAGCACTGGACAACTTGTGGATCTGATCTGTAGAGTGCAGTACATTTATGGCCTGGTTTTCAGATGTGCTCATTCAAGTTGTTAAATAGCTGCAAGCCTTAGCCTTGTCCAACTTTTTGATCGATTAAAAAAAAAAAAAAAACTTAATTGAAGCTGAATCACACACAATTTTTAGAAAAGGAGGTAGTCTATTAATATCTTTAAAAGATGTTAAATTGCAATCAAAAATTAATTAAGATACTTCAAAAGTCATAACCCTTCCACCTCACCCTGCTCTCATCATTCCCTCCTGAAGTTACTATGGAATACTTGCTTTAAAACAAGTGAAATGGAAAAATGTTTCCTAGTCAAAATAATTTCTAGCCTCTGTAGTAACTGACACTTAAGTAAAAAAATAAACCACTGAAGGGAGGGCAGAAAAAAAAAAAAAAAGTGTGTTTCCCTCCTAGTCTCTGAAGAAGTGAACCTTACAGCAGTTAGTACTGTCAGATGCGTTAATATAACTTACAGATTGTAATTTCAGACATATATACTTACCAAAGTAGTCAGCCTTGGGACGAGCATCCATCTCTTGCTCCAGACGCTGGGTAAGTGCTTCTAATTTTAATTCAGCTGCAGACGGCCCTTGTTCCTGCTGTGGAAGGAGGGTCTGACAGGGTAACTTTACTTTTGTAGAACTGGAATTTTCCTGGTGTCCTGAGTCATGCTGCAGACTGCTTATGCCCTCTTTAAATGGAGACCTTGGAGCATCAGAAATCATTGGCCCATGTGAAGCTACGCTGATGGAATTCTGCTCAGGACTTATGCCAGAGCCAGGACAATTAAGCCTGTGATTTTGACCATGAACTATGAAATGGGCTGTAGACTTGGGATAAGCACTGGCTTGCTGATAATCTACGCTTGGAGGCAATGGAGTAGGAGCTGAACTAGACGTGGAAGAACTAGAATTGTCATGGTACCATAACGAGCGGTCACGACTGGTTTTGTGTGGTATGCCAGAAGGTAGCATCTCACTCTCAGGGTTTGGGCTAAATTGATCAGACAGACCTGAAAACCCTTGTGCAGGCAATGTTGATGGGGCTGAGAATGAGGAAGATCTCTGCTGTGGAAATCCCACTGCTGTCTCATCATCAAACCCTGTAGAAGTTGAAAAGGGGGTCAAAGTATGTGAGAAAGAGGAAGATCTCTGACCAGTTGAGTTTTGGTCATAGCCTCGACTGAGTCTGTTGCTTTCATTCCCATTTTCCTGGCTTCCATACCCACTTTCAGAAGACCTGCAGGAGCTCAGTGACTTCTGATGCTGGTAAGGGTGAGGATCAGCTTGGGTTTTTGTAGGACTCCTTGGTAGCTGATCACTATGATTAACATTGGATCGTAAACTCCCCAAACCAGATTTTGGGATGGAAAACTTACCAGCATCTCCTCCCCAAGCAGGAATGCCTGTCTGATTCTCATTATAATGCTGTCCGTGGGGAAGAGAAGGAAAAGATGGCTTTGCAGTGCTGGGATCCACATGGGCTGCTCTGTGGAACCCATGTCCTTCAGAGACCTCAGAATCCCCCAGATTCTCTCTACAGCCATGTTCTTTGCTAGCTGTTTTGCCATCTTGGTATAATTTTGTTCGCTGCCCATCAGGAACAGCTTGTGGGTGATGTGGAAAAGCAAGCTGGTGCGCTGCACACACTGATGCTGTGGCCAGAGGAGGTTTGGCAATATTTTCTCCTGAATGCAATTTACTGGCCCCCGGAGCTACTGCAGGCACAGGATGGTTTGGAAACTGCTGCTGGACACTGAAACTGGCCCCACCATTTAGAGAGCCAGTGTCAGCCAACATCAGCTCCTCTTCTTGCTGCTGCTGCTGTTTCTGGAGATGAATTTTAGCCATTTTAGTGGCAAAAACTCTCCTGGTTTCCTCAAATTCCGGGTTGTTGCCAACAGCTTTGTCCACCCGAAAGAGTCCATCCTTGGAGGCTTCATACATATTGAGATCTTCTATAAATTTACTTGCCTCTAAGCCCAGATCATCATATTTATTATCCATTTTTGCAAATTCACTAGCCTCCCCCTCCCACGGCTAAACTTAATGAGGAAAGCTACAAGCCATACAGGACTATAGGAGCCGTTAGTACTGAATCCACTTTACTTTGTGATCCTCAGCTTCATGTCGGCTCGGTCCTCCACTCAGAAAAAGGTTACAAGAGTTTACGTGCTTTGTAAAAATAATCAGTTTTCTTGCATATGCAAAAACTGAGAAAAACAAACTTCAGGTTGTATCTCCCGTTAATAACTGGGTCAGAAGTAGCCGTATCTTCTTACCATAAGATGCAAGAAATGCAGCTTCAATTTTTATTGTAAATCTGGGGGTGGGAGGAACAGCCCCCTCGAAGAAGCAAGATCTGAAAGGGCTCCAGGAGCTTTCCCGTTCCCCCTGCAATCAGGGCTTACTCAGCCTGAGCCCACTAACAGGACGGAGGCTAGAAAAGAAAGAGAGAGTTTGTAAGCGTCCCATGGAAACAGGCTGCAAACCCCTTCCCTCCCCAGCGGGAGGCCCAGTCACGGGGGGAGCGCGCAGCGCCTGAGGGGCGAGCTGGGGTCAGGTCTCTCACGCCGCGCGGGGCTGGGGGCCCCGTCCACACTCCCGGGGAAGTGGGGAGCAGCGGGAGAGTCAGTCCCCGCCCAGAGGCCACGGGGAGGGGCCAGGGTCTCGCTGCAGGACGGGCGGGGGGGGGTTGTTGCCAGGAGCCCCGGGCACCTCCTGGGGAGGGGTCGGGGGGAACCTCACGTAGCCTCTTCGCCTGCCCCGGCGAGGCGGCGGCGGCGGAAGTTTCTCGTGCGGGAGCTGGGGCCGGGCGGACTCACGCGGGCTGGCGGGCGGGGCGCTGCTCGGGCTGGGGCTCCCCGGCGGCCGCGCTCCGTGACTCGGTGTCGCTTCTCTGCCCCGCCCGCGTGGCGGCCTCGCCCCCTTCCCGCGGGCGGGGGGCGGAGCCGGCCGAGCCCCGGGTGACGGTCCCGGGCTGGGGAGGGGGCGGCGGGGTAGCTGCTGCCTGTCGGCGCGGAGCCCTGCCACGGGGACGGACCCGCCCTGGCCCGGCTCGCCGCCGAGCCGGGACCCACCTGGCCATGGCCTTTAGGCGCTGCTACCTCTCGCTGCGGCTGCCCAGTGCCTGAGGGCCCAGCGCTTTGCAAAGCCCCCCGGGTACAGCTGGCGAACGGGGGTCGGGATTTGCTCACAATCCCCTCCGAGCACCTTTGGCCCCTCGCTCTGCAACGCCTCATGCCCATGCTGAACCCTCACCGCCGGCCGGATGCGATGCAAACTCTGGCCCCAAACCCCGCGGGTTCCCGCGTGTAGTCAGACACCTGCATGGAGCGCCCACCGGCTTGGTGACTTGGAGGATGTAGAGAGTCTAGTCACCCTCAAAGGGACATTTATTCAAAAGCAGTTTTCTTCTCTGCCTCCCTGTTAAAGCTGAGCATAAAGTTCTATTTTCTTTTTGCTGTGCTGTTTGGTGGTGGCCGCTTCCCTGAATAGATTAGTCATATTTGTTTCAGGTCAATTTACTTTCCAGTCCTTATGCAGTAAACACAATTCAGGAATGGCCGGATTACAAACCCTGCAGTGGAATGTTTTGCTAAAATAAAAATAGACGAACCCAGTGGTTGGGAAGAAGCATAGTATGGGCCCAAGCCTGCTAAAATGCGCAACTTTCATAACTCACTGAGCAGCTACAGGGGAGGAAAATACAGATCATCTGTTTAACTCTCAGCAGCCATTTGTGAATACACAAAAACACCTGGCAATTGTCGATGCTTTTAGAAAAAAGTGGCATACTTTTTTTTTTTTTTCATTTTTGGCATAGGTATGCAGTTTTTCAATAATCCTAACAACCACCTACAGTCCTCATCATGGAACTCCACTGAAGTCCATAGGGCTCCAGGCAGACTTAAGAGTTTGCCAACCAGGAGCTCATTGCAGGATCAGGGCCTTAGGCCATGAACAGGCAACCACTTATGTACATTTGTGACTTTATTCACATGGGAAATTCCACTGACTTCTCAGATGAGTAAAGTTTGCGCTTGCATAAGTGTTTGCTATCTCAGGGTCATAGGCATGATCCAATGCAGGGTTCTGCTTGCACAGATCCAAAGATTAGAGGAGTGGTAAATAATGAAGAGGGTGCAAACAAGCAATATAATTTTAATGTGGCTAAATGTAAGTGTCTGTGGCTAGGAACAATGAACATAGGCCATACTTACATGATGGGGGACTTTATCCTGGAAATCAGTGTCTCTGAAAAAGATTTGGAGGTTGTGGTGGATAATCAGTTGAATATGAGCTCTCATTGTGACACTGTTGGCAGAAGAGCTAATGCGATCCTGGGATGCAAGAATAGGGGAATCTCGAGCAGGAGTAGAGAGGTTATTTTACCTCCGTTTTTGGCACTGCTGCAAACACTGCTGGACTATTGTGTCCAGTTCTGGTGTCCACAAGTCAAGAAGCATGTTGATAAATTGTTGAGGGTTCAGGGAAGAGCCCTGAGAACAAATAAGGGATTACAAAGCATGCTTATAGTGATCCACTTAAGGAGATCAATATATTTAGCTTAACAAAGACTTGATCACAGTTTATAAGTACCTACATTGGAAACAAATACTGGATATTGGACACTTCAGTCTAGTAGAGAAAGGTATAATACGGTCCAATGGCTGGAAGTTGAAGCGAAATAAATGCAGACTGGAAATAAGGTGTACATTTTTAACGGTGAGGGTAATTAACCATTGGCACAATTTACTAAGGGTTGTGGCAGATTCTCCATCACTGGCAATTTTGAATCAAGCTTGGATGTTTTTCTAAAAGATCTGCTCTAGTTCCAACAGGAATTGTTTTGGGGGAGTTCTATGGCCTGTGTTATGCAGGAGATCAGATGAGATGGTGGCAATGGTCCCATCTGGCCTTGGAATCTAGGAATTGTGGGATGAGACCTTTACTTACTTGGGTTGGTTGGTGGTTTTTTGTTTTGGTTGTTTATTAACCTTGAATGTTTCAGGAAACCTGGCCGCAAAATGTTTGCAAAACTACAAGATACAGCAAATAATGAAACACACTGAGGAATATTCCACAATGTGCACTGTTCATGCTGGTAGTAGTGAAACAGCCCTTAGGGATGTAGTCAAATCATTTCCTTCTCTGCAAAACGAGTCAGGGGAGAGACAAAAATCTCTGTTTATTTTTGCTCTCTTGTGTATTTTATATTTTACACATACACTGACTTTCCTTTCACAGCATAATTATTGCACTCAAGCCAAACGCACATGACTTAGTCTATGATTAATCATTCAGAAGCCTTGAAGGGGGGAATTCCTACTGAACCATTGAAGGAAAAGGAAAAAAACTCAAACACCTGCTTTCCTCCTGGTGGTATTTGTCTAGCAAGAAAGTAGCTGTGCAGGACTTTTTGCAAGACTGTACTTGAGAGACAGACAGGCAGTTTGCAACATGATTGCTTCACTTTAAAATAAATTGCTGGGTCCACAACATGATGGGGCCAACTCTGCCCCTGCCCCCCCTCCCGCCCCACCGGCCAAAAAAAGAGAGAGAGAATCACATTAAAAAGTTCTCTTAATTTCTCAGGATTATTAATGTTATATATTGACGACTTTCTAATAATATTCTATGACGATTATTATTTGTATTATACTAATGCCCCAACTGAGATCAGGGCCCCAGTGTGAAAGGCGCTGTGCAAACACATCGTGAGAGACTGTCTAGCTCATAGTCTACATAGAAAGGACAGACAAAGGAAGAATTATCCCCAAGTTACAGCTGGAAAGCTGAGACAAGTGAGATTAAGGCTCCCATTGGGCTCTACCTGCACAGAGCTACTTGCAGGATGGGGGCTTAAGCAACTCAGGGCTGTGGAAGTAAATTAGTGACTGGGGGAAACTGAACTCGGAGCACCTGAGTCCTACTCCAGCACCTTAACCACAAGTTTACCCTTCTCATACTATGCTATACCCATAGAAATGTTTTCTTCATTGGGGAAAACAACTCCTTTTAGCACTAAATTCTGTCCTCCGATATGTTTAATATCCCATAAAAGTCAATGTGAGCTGTGCATGTATGAAGGGAGAATTAGGCTATGTACACACTACAGTTTATATCAGTATAAGTCATGTCGCTCACGGGTGTGAATAAGTCACCCGCCTGAGCAACCTAAGTTACACCGACCTAACCATCAGTGTGGACAGCGCTATGTTGGCGCAGAGAACTTCTCCCGTCAACACAGTGGCCGCCGCTTGCGGGGCCTGGAGTAATTAAGTCGATGGGAGAGCTATTTCCCATTGGCTTAGAGCCTCTGCATTAGCAGCACTACAGGGGCGCAGCTGTATCGGTGAAGTGAAGAAATCCTTGTGGAGGTCTGGCTCCCAATTCAACAGGGCAGCAAATTCTGCCCTCAGGCACGTCCATTCTGCCCTAGCAAACTCAATGGGATAATGCTGCTGTAACTGAGAGCATAATAATCTGGCCCCAATAATTTAAAACCTGTCTCCATGGTATTTTTATTGGACTGTACAGCATGAAATGCCAAAAAGTCCTATGTTGAGTTAAAGACTGACAGGCCCAAAATTGGACATACCCTAAAATATAACTTCAGTATTAATGTCCTCATGATCTTTATCACATCCTCTCCAACATACTGTCACACAGACACAATCCCAACTTCTCAGCTGGGCAAACGCCCCCCAAACACAAAGAAGGTTGATGCAGATAATTGGATGTATGGCAGGAATTACATAAAAGGCTGCAAATAATAGGCATTTTTGAAAGGCAGGGAGGGGTGGGTAAGTGAGGTATTTATGATTAGGAGAAAGTGAAAAGGGATTGGTCCTTTTTACAGAGACCCATAATATAAGCACAAAGGATACTTGATTAAAATTCATAACAGGTACGTTTAAATATAATAGAAAGAAATACACACACTATATAATCAGCCTATGGTGTTAACTTCCCTGGGAGAAGGTGCTCACAGAGTCATACACTGTACTTGAATTTAAAAGGGGAGGGACTGGATAATTTTAGAATATCTATAGTTATAACTTGCTAAAATAGGATGAATCCTATCCTTCTGGACATAATGAAGGAGTACGGAAGGAGTTTCCTTCTGCATCCCTCCTCTCTGGACAACACTGTACAATTGTTCAGGTGCATTGTTATCATCATTATTAATTTTCACATTTCTCTGGTGCACCAAGAACTGGCCACTGGCTATGGCTCTACATCAGATGTGATCAACTAATGGTCTGATCTGGTAGGAAAATGTTATATATTTCTGGTTTGAAGTTGCATAAGCACAAATACTGACTGTGCCACCCCCACTTTTTAATGCAGGGAGGGTACTGAAATATATACCAATCCTGTAGTGTAAAATGAACACACTTGTGAAAAACAAAGGTGATCAGTCTCAGCTGAGCCCTGCCAGTCTTGAGAGTACACCGGACTCTCGCTAGAACGCGAATTTGGATATAACGTGGTCACGGCCATGGATCCCAAATTTAAGTACAGTACATTTTTTTTGAGTTTTAAGTGACCTTGGTGTTCATTACCTTATCATTCATGCAAGATTGTTGGAGGAAAGACACATATACTGTATCACAGTCTGACGTGGAATTCGACTTCGAGGGATTTACAGAGGAGGAAGTTGGAAGAACAGACATGGAGTGGTTGCAGGAGCTGTCCCAGCAACTGTCTGGGCTCGGGGTAACTGTTCTGCCACAAAATATCGAGTCCTGGATAAGAGGTGACGATGAAGCAGAAGAATTTTGTCCGATTGCTGAAAGTCTAACGGATGACCAAATTCTTCAGGCAGTATGACCAAACAACATTCCAGAAGCTGAAGAATTGGCCTTCGCCATGGAAGAAGGGGAGGAAGATGAAGAGGACATCGTTCCAACGTCAACTGCGACCGTAGCCGGCTTAGAGACTGCTTTGAGGTAGTTTGAGACACAAGACGTTGAGCCTATACAAATTATGCAGCTACGTAGTCTTTTGCAGTTTGCTAAGCGGAAGCAGCACAGCAGCAAGAAGCAAAAGCAACTCACCGACTTTTTAAAGAAAAACTAGACAAGTTTATTGTAATATCTACTTTAAATCTCTAATAAAGCAACACTTTTTTTCTCGTTTATTGTTTCCTTCAAGTAGGAGTTTGTTTTCTATACTTTATGGATGTGAAGGTAATTAGTGCTACAAAAATTTCTATATACATATTTATATATACAGTGTATATAAATTTCTCTATGGCATTCCATACACGAAGACGGAAGTGTCTCTATGGCATTCCATAGGCGAAGACGGAAGTTTATGGCGCCTGAAAGTGGACAATCAAAACAAAGCACACAAAGCATTTAACTGAATTCATTAAAATCGCTTCCATTTCAAAACGCAATTTCATGGTGAGTACTATATCTCGTAGACTCGTTTTTCGCGACAGTTCCGAGTTTTGATGCTATCGTTAGCCCGCTATAACCTGCAAATACACAACTACATATACCTGTACTGAAATTTCGGTCCCAAAAATATAATTTCATTTTAACGCAGTCCCCTCTATAATGCGGTACTTGGCATGGATCCCAAATCCCGCGTTCTAGCGAGGGTCCAGTGTATTTGTTTGAGCAGTTGTGACTGGATCCCCAGGGTACAATCTGGAACTGGGGTACCGCTGTGTCCCCTTAACTCTCCAGCCTGGGCTGTCTCTCATAATGCTTTGCTAGTGACAAGCAGCAAACCCCTACGGGCTCTGTTATCACTCAGTACAACGGCATGAGGAGCCCACCTCACACCCAGCTAAATTGTATGAATGCTCCCTGATCCACTCACAAATCAGATAGAGAAAGGCACTAGCAAATCTCTCAAGCCCCCAGCCTTGCACCCCAGAACTATTCCATCTTGCCCTGGTGAGAAGCCTGACCAGTGTAAGTTCATTACCCAGTCTACCCCGCCCTCCGTGTGGAGAGGACACACACTAGCCTTTGTAACCTGAGCTGAGATTTCCCAAGTGCTTTAACCAAAACACACCGTTTTAGATAAAATATAAAACAAGTTTATTAACTACAGAAAGCTAGATTGTAAGTGATTAGAAGTGGTAGGATCAGAGATAGTTACCAAGAAAATAAAGGGTAAGCACGCAGTCTAAATCCTAGATCTTATTAGACTGAGCAATATTTGGATCAAGCAGTTTTTCTCACCTCACTGGATGTTGCAGGTAGGTTGATCGGCACTGTAACTGCCAGCGCTGTAACTCTGCCAGTGTAGACATGCCCTTACAAAATTTTAAATTCTTTGTTTAAAACTTCTCTGCTGATTAATGGTCGTTTAACACCCGCCTGGGTATGGATCACCTCCTTTGTTGTCACTGGAGAACTAGCAATGGACGACTCCCAAATTTACAACATATTTCAACAATAACATACAGCAAAATCTCATAACTTTATATACACTAATGATATACATAATTTGACAGAACAATGGGTTTCAGCAGACCATGACCTTTCCTATGATATCTTGCATGGCATGCTTTGTATGAAATATCACAACCATCTATGAAGGATGAATAAGGGGGTTACAGGGTGCTACTCTGAGTTATGGTGTGTCACAGCAGTGCTGTCAGATGAAAACTGCCAGATTTCTGCAATGCAATTTGTGAGATCTCTGTAGAACTTCATAGACATTTTGCCAAAGATTTCAGATTCTGCCTGTTTCAGATTTATGAGCTGTGGCCAGATGCTGGGGAGTGTGCAAATGTTCATTCCCTTTATTAATCACCAAGCAGATTTTTAAAACTGGAGAATGACCAACAAAGCTGCAGAAACTAAGAATCTCCTCCCATTTTTAACAGTTCAATTACAAAAACATTGCTTACCCAATTGTGACTATTTTGCCAGATCTGAGCCTGATATGATTTAAAACAGCAGTTAAAAATCCCTGGAAAAGATATTGGCTTTAAAATGTAAATCCCAAAGACCCTTAGCAAGACTGGCACTGCCGGATGCCAGTATAATGATAGCCTTATGTTTGCATATGGGCTCTAGATGCTTCAGACTTGTAAAAGTCAGTTCGAGCATAAACTGATAATAAGGAAGAGGTTTTGTTATTTCCTGAGAAAGGTACTGTACAAAGGTGGGGATATGAGGCCGAATTCATCCTTAATGTAACTCCACTGAAATCAATGGCATTATATCCAGGATTTATTTGGTTCCCTGAGTTTGTTGCCAGCAGCCCTTAAGCAAATATGTACCATAAATTATTAGAAACAGGCACTTTGTGAAGTGCTGTGTTTAAAAATGACACATAAAGCTGGAATTTTCATCTACAGGATGGAAAAATATTCCAATAAATCTGATTATATAAATCTTAGTCTCCCTTTAGGGGTTTATCGTCATTCTCACTAATGTTGGGTTGAGCAGGCCAAGGTTTACTTTTCCTCAGATCTTCCTTCCATTTTATCCAAGCCCCCAGAGTTCAGAAGGAGCAGGGTCTAGCCTTGGGCCCTGCAAACCTCAGCACACCAGGCCCTGCCTGATGTGGTAGAAGTGGAAACTTGAAGGAGGATCTCACCTAGGGTTGCCATCCCTGAGGTACAAAAAAAAGGGACATCTGGGATGATCCTGAGGCCATAAAACTGGACCGCGCACGCCGTGTAGTGAGCACCCTGACAGATTTCCCAGGACAGCTATCTCAAAAAAGGGATGATCCTGGGAAAACATGGATAGGTAGCGACCCTAATCACATCTTTCTTGAAAACAAATCATACTAGTAAAAAGTTTACAACTCTTTTCTTGGCAAAAATAGCACTACAATTGTAAACCAATATTAACACATCACTAAGGTTCAAAGGAACAAAGAGCTGGGATCCACCTCTGAAGCAGGCGGCTTGGGAGAAACTAAAAATACACATGTACACACCCTGCACACACAGACTTTGTCAGTTTAGTGTGTCTCCCAAAGAACCCTGGGCCTTGGTCAAACCCTCTCCAGTCCTAGAGCCAGTGCTCTGCATGGTGGTGTGATCATGGTGCGTGCATTAGTTGGTGAGGAGAGGTAAAAATTTGCTTTGAAGGCCTATCCAAAAATGCTAAGGTTGGGCCGTGTGTGTCATATAAAAGGTTCTGGTCTGGCCCCATCTCTAATCCTCATCAATTCTGCTAAGGTCTAGATTGTGATTTGAACAAACTCACCCAGCCAAGGGAGTAAAACTGCCATTATAGTCCAGCTTGGTTTCCCTGCACCTTATATGGGCATGAACAGGCCTGTACATTCACCTTACCTCCTCACTGGAGCAGGCAGCAGGAAGCGTGGGGGTGGGCTGAACCTTGGTTCCACCCTCCTCCCCCACTCAGTGGCCAGTGCACAGAGTCAGTGTAGCAGGGTGGGGTACTACAGTACATGCTGCTACTGGCCAACGGTAAACCACTATCCTCCCACCCATCTCCCCAGGGTCAAGGAAGGAGCAGGAATGGAATTTGATCTCTGGTTTGCGATGCCTTGTGAGGCTTTGTTGGGTGGTGCGATTTATGCACAATCCCTCACTCTGGGTTGTGCCTAAAGTCAGGAATCTAGTCTGAAGTTATTTGCGTTTAAAATATGGTTTACTCCTCCCAGCTCAGCTCTTGTTATTTCATCCTATGATGAAGTCATAGTCATAGTACTTTGTGATAGTGAAACATTTGCATGGAAACAAACTGGGATATGACTTCAGTGCAAGGCCAAGGAGGAGTAGCCAGGCTGTGAGGATCATAGAAATGGAGGGTTAGAATTTAGGGACCCCAAGAGGTCATCTAGATCATGCCCCCACCCTGAGGCAGGATGAAAGCCTTTATTCAAACATGGGTGCTCCCAATACTAAGGGCAACTCAGACAAATACAAGGATATTTATTTCCCTGTTCTTTTTATCCAGATTTGTACTAGTGCACAAGTCCTCCTATTAAACACTTTTTACAAAAGTGTCTGGGACAAATTTAGGTGCTTAAATTTAGGCACCTGAGTTGACTCTTATCCATGGACTTAGATCTTTCACTTTAGGCATCTTTCACTTTCACTAAGGGCCTGATCTTGCAAACACTGAAATACACGAGTGATTGTAGTCTTTTGCGTAATGTCATTGCGTCAGCTATCGGGCTGTGTTTCAGTCAACAGGACTGCTTCTGTAAGTAAATGTAGGTAGATTTTAAAAGGCTGCTGGTTATATTTTTAAACTAGAGAAGGGGTATTGCTGTTAGAAGAAAATGGGTATTAACATATGCAGCTGGAAGCTGAGTTGCTCTATGATTTGACCACACTGGGCCACTCAGAGTTTCCACAGGGCGGAGGTGAAAGCAGTGGTTTCTCTGAGGGGATTAGCAGAGTAGACTCAAGCATCTGGCCCAGATAGCAGTGTATGCTGTGTTTCCTTTCTTTAAACTTAAACTTGTGAAAGATCTAAAACCAAATTGAAAGGCTCCTTTCTAGCAGGACAGTGCTTGTTCCTGTGGGAAGAAGAGACCAACAGCACTTGCAGCATGAACAAAGAATCATTTGGTTTGGAACTTTTCACCTCTGCTATGTCATTTAATTCACTGCCTGGATAGGATCACCATTGATTTTGTTTTGCCTAAGGGGGAGGGTCCCAGGGGGAGGGTCCCAGAGCCCAGGCTCCAGCCCGAGCCTGAACATCTACACTGCAGTTTGCAACCCCAGCCCATCAGCTGGCCTAGGCCAGCCACAGGTGTTTAATTGATGTGTAGACATATCCAGAGCTGTGTGTCTAGTCTAGCTTTGAATATCTCCAGTCATGATAATACCAAAGCCTCTTTCACAACGTGTGGGATCTCAGGAAAACTGGGAGCAAAAGAAAATTCTAAGGGGCCATTTTGGAGTGGACAGTTCTCTTTTGGGACTGGAGTTCTGCTTAAGGTGTTCTCACTGAAGAGATTTATCAAATTCTTGAATGGTCCAGCTACTTCTGCTCTACCCACCTAGTCTATTTAGGGGGAAGGTTTCTTAAGCCTATTAACATGATGAAATTAGTGAAACCCTTGGTTCAGAAACTGTTGCAAGACTCTGTTCCCTTCTCTCAGGCCCTTCTAGCCCCTTTCTGAGCTTTGAGGATTTTTCATCTCTATTCCCCTCGCCTTTTGTTGTGGTGACCACCTTGGCCAAGCAAGCCAGGAGGTTGCTCCAACTGGATCATATTAACACTACTCTTGAACTGGCCAGAAAGTTCACTGCCATACAACGTTCACTCCCCTCAGGCAACCCCTATTGGGCTGAGAACTGAACCCAGAATTCCTCTGTGATAGTGAATTCTACTAACCCACAGGGCAGGTCTGGGAGAGTGTATTTGAACAAAATAGAAACTGTTGCAGGGAATATTGTTTACAGAATTCCACAGCAGCTATCCCTACACAGCTTTGCGAAGTCAGTTCTCTACAAATTGCAGCACTGCTTTCATTCAGCTCCAGAATGGAACTTTCTAATTGTGCTAGGATATTTGGGGATGAGGACAGATGTAGGAGTAAGCTAAAACCATCACACATTTTTCACCATGTGATTCAACATTCCCTTGATGAAAAGCTACCATAGTGATGAATATAGAATGAGCAGCAGAATAGAAGAGAATAGCTAAGAAGTAAATACTGCTTGCCTTATCACATGCCTTGTCCCATTAACTTCAAGTGTATTTGGAAATTAATTTGGCACAGATCTTAAGATGGCATGTACTCAAAACAATCATCATCAGCAAGATCAGTGTCTTTTGGGGAGTGAAAGTTTTACTTTTTGGATTTAAGATTGAGAGCCAAATAGATTATGAGGAAATACGTAGATGAATGAGCATTAAACAAATTAGTTACATCTTGTAAACTGGGATCAATTTATGTATGTTCTTGCAAACTACTGGAAAGCAGTACACGGTGAAAAGGTAAATACAAAAAAATTAAACATTTGAAAGGAAAAGTAAATACAACAGGTAGGTAAGAATATAGGGCTAAATCTTGCTTGTCTGACTTAAGTGAGTAGTCCTTGTGACTTAAATGCAGCCCATAGTGTAAAACTGTGGAACAAATAGTGCTCAGAAATGAAACTATACACCCCTCACTTAGGCTATGTCTACACTACAGAATTAGGTCGGATTTATAGAAGCCGGTTTTATAGAAACCGGTTGTATGCAGCCGATTGTGTGTGTCCCCACCTAAAATGCTCTAAGTGCATGAAGTCGGCGGACCGCGTCCACAGTACCGAGGCTAGCGTCGACTTCCGGCGCATTGCACTATGGTACCTATCCCACAGTTCCCGGAGCCTCCGGCGCCCATTGGAATTATGGGTTGAGATCGCAATGCCCGGATGATGCAAAGCAGTGCCGCGAGGGGTTCTGGGTACATTGCGTCAGGCCCCTCCCCCGCCGTCACAGCAACGGCAGACAATAGATTCGCGCCTTTTTACCTGGGTTACCTGTGCAGACAACATACCACGCCAAGCATTGAGCCCGCTCAGCTCAGCTCACCGTCACCATATGTCTTCCGGGTGCCGGCAAACGTGGGACTGCATTGCTAAACAGCAGCAGCAGCTTACTGCCTTTTGGCGGTAGACGGTGCAGCATGACTGGTAGCCTTCATTGGCGATCTGGGTGCTGGCAGCTGTGGGGCTGGCAGCCGTAGGGCTGCATTGCACCAGCCCCTTGCCTTTTGGTAGAAGATGGTATATTACGACTGGTAACCGTCGTCATCGTACTGCAGTGGCTGTCGATCATGGGCACCCGGGCAGACAATGATGGTTATCAGTCGTAGTATGCTATTTTCTGCCAAGTGCCCAATATTGTCTGCTAAGCACCCAGAAGAGGCCGAGGGCTATCTGGGTGCTGGCAGACATGGGGCTGGCAGCCGTGGGGCTGCATTGCACCAGCCCCCTTGCCTTGATGATGATGGTTATCAGACGTAGTATGCGCAGGATGGGGCAACATTGCTACACAGCAGCAACCCCTTGCCTTTTGGGCAGTAGATAGTATATTACGACTGGTATCCATCGTTGTCATACTGGGTATCAGATCGTGCAATAGACCTGAAGGCTAACTGCCAAGCGCCCAGTATTTGCTGCCAAGCACCCAGAAAATGCCAAGGGCTATCAGTCATGCTGCACCGTCGTCTTAAGATGTAAAAAATAGATTTATTCTGTATTCATTTGCTTCCCCCCCTTCCTCCTGCTAAACCCAGGCTTTTGAGTTCAATCTTGGGGGGGGGGGGGCATTCTGTGTGACAGTTGTTTGTGTTTCTCCCTGATGCAAAGCCACCTTTCTTGATTTTAATTCCCTGTACCTGTATGCCATGTCGTCACTCGCCCCTCCCTCCCTCCCTCTCTCCCTCCCTCCCTTCTTCCCCTGGTCCGTCAGATACTACTTTCGCGCCTTTTTTCAGACCAGACGCCATAGCCAGCACTGGGATCATGGAGCCCGCTCAGATCACCGTGGCAATTATGAGCACTATGAACACCACGCGCATTGTCCTAGAAAACATGCAGAGCCTCCTGGACATGCCAAAGCCAAACCAGGACCAGCTGAGGAGGAGGCGATTGCAGCGCGGCGACGATAGTGATGAGGAAATTGACATGGACCTCTCACAAGGCACAGGCCCCAGCAATGTGGAAATCCTGGTGTTACTGGGGCAGGTTCATGCCGTGGACCGCCGATTCTGGGCCCGGGAAACAAGCACAGAGTGGTGGGACCGCATCGTGTTGCAGGTCTGGGACGATGCCCAGTGGCTGCGAAACTTTCGCATGCGTAAGAGCACTTTCATGGAACTTTGTGACTTGCTTTCCCCTGCCCTGAAGCGCCAGAATACCAGGATGAGAGCAGCCCTCACAGTGGAGAAGCGAGTGGCGATAGCCCTGTGGAAGCTTGCAACGCCAGACAGCTACCGGTCAGTCGGGAATCAATTTGGAGTGGGCAAATCTACTGTGGGGGCTGCTGTGATCCAAGTTGCCAGGGCAATGAGAGACCTGGTGATATCAAGGGTAGTGACTCTGGGAAACGTGCAGACCATAGTGGATGGCTTTGCTGCAATGGGATTCCCAAACTGTGGTGGGGCGATAGACGGAACCCATATCCCTATCTTGGCACCGGCGCACCAAGCCACCGACTACATAAACCGCAAGGGGTACTTTTCAATGCTGCTGCAAGCCCTGGTGGATCACAAGGGACGTTTCACCGACATCAACGTGGGCTGGCCGGGAAGAGTACATGATGCTCGCGTCTTCAGGCAGTCTCTTCTGTTTCGAAAGCTGGAGGAAGGGACTTTCTTCCCAGACCAGAAAATAACCGTTGGGGATGTTGAAATGCCTATCGTGATCCTTGGGGACCCAGCCTACCCCTTAATGCCATGGCTCATGAAGCCATACACAGGCAGCCTGGACAGCAGTCAGGACCTGTTCAACTACAGGCTGAGCAAGTGCCGAATGGTGGTGGAATGTGCATTTGGCCGTTTAAAAGCGCGCTGGCGCAGCTTACTGACTCGCTCAGACCTTAACGAAAAGAATCTCCCCATTGTTATTGCTACTTGCTGTGCGCTCCACAATATATGTGAAAGTAAGGGGGAGACATTTATGGCGGGGTGGGAGGTTGAGGCAAATCGCCTGGCCGCTGATTACGCGCAGCCAGACACCAGGGCGGTTAGAGGAGCACAGCAGGGCGCGGTGCGCATCAGAGAAGCGTTGAAAACCAGTTTTGTGACTGGCCAGGCTACGGAGTGAAACTTCTGTTTGTTGCTCCTTGATGAACCCTCTGCCCCTCCCCCACCACCCTGTTAACTCTACTTCCCTGCAAACCAACCACCCCACCCTCCCCTACTACCCTCCCCCCTTCGAGCACCACTTGCAGAGGCAATAAAGTCATTGTTACTTCACATTCATGCATTCTTTATTAATTCAGCACACAACTAGGGGGATAATTGGAAAGGTAGCCCGGGATGGGTGGGGGAGGAGGGAAGGAAAAGGACACACTCCAATTTAAAACTTTAAAACTTATTGCTATGGAAATCATCTAGGGTGGAGTGAGTGGGTGGCCGAAGGCCCCCGCACCGTGTTCTTGGGCGTCTGGGTGAGGAGGCAATGGGACTTGGGGAGGATGGCTGCTGGTTACAGAGGGGCTGTAGCGGCGGTCTCTGCTCCTGCTGCCTTTCCTGCAGCTCAACCATACGCAGGAGCATATCACTTTGATGCTCCAGCAGCCGGAGCATCGACTCTTGCTTTCTGATTACAAGTTGACGCCACCTCTCCTCTTCAGCCCGCGTTTCAGCACGCAACTTCTCATCTTCAGCACGCCACCTCTCCTCTCGCTCATATTGGGCTTTTTTAAAATCAGTCATTGACTGCCTCCACGCATTCAGCTGTGCTCTGTCAGCGTGGGAGGCAGTCTGAAGTTCAGTAAACATTTCGTCACGCGTCCTTCGCTTCCTTCTTCGAATATTCACTAGCCTCTGCGAAGGAGTAAGATTTGCAGCTGGTGGAGAAGGGAGAGGTTGTTAAAAAAGATACATTTTAGAGAACAATGGGTAGACTCTTTCACGTTAGATTTTGCTGTTCACAACATCACACAGCACATGTGCTTTCGTTACAAGGTCGCATTTTTCCTCTTATATTGAGAGTCTCCTGGTTTGCTGTGAGAGATCACTCACGCAGTGCCAGGACACAGATTTCAGCTTGCAGGCAGCCATGGTAAGACATATAGTCTTTGGGCTTTTTTAACCTTCTTAACATGTGGGGATGGTTTCAAACAGTTCTGCCCTCATTTCCCATACCAAGCACCCGTGCCATTTAAAATGGGTTTGCAATGTAAAAGGAGGGGCTGCGATTTCAGGTTTAACATGCAGCACAAACCCAACTAACTCCCCTCCCCCTCACACCCAATTCTCTGGGATGGTCACTTCACCCCTCCCCCCCACCGCGTGGTTAACAGCGGGGAATATTTCTGTTCAGCAGACCAGGAAGGGGCACCTCTGAATGTCCCCTTAATAAAATTGCCCCATTTTAACCAGGTGACCGTGAATGATATCACTCTCCTGAGGATAACAAAGAGCGATAAGGAATGGATGTTGTCTGCATGCCAGCAAACACCGGGACCATACGCTGCCATGCTTTGTTATGCAATGATTCCAGACTACGTGCTACTGGCCTGGCGTGGTAAAGTGTCCTACCATGGCGGACGGGATAAGGCAGCCCTCCCCAGAAACCTTTTGCAAAGGCTTTGGGATTACATGAAGGAGAGCTTTCTGGAGATGTCCCTGGAGGATTTCCGCTCCATCTCCATACACGTTAACAGACTTTTCCAGTAGCTGTACTGGCCGCGATTGCCAGGGCAAATTAATCATTAATCATTAAACACGCTTGTTTTTAAACCATGTGTAATTTTTGCAAAGGTACACTCACCAGAGGTCCCCTGTGTGCCCTCAGGGTCTTGGGTCAGTTCGGGGGTTACTGTTTCCAGGTCCAGGGTGACAAACATATCCTGGCTGTTGGGGTAACTGGTTTCTCCGCTTCCTTGCTGCTGTGAGCTATCTATGTTCTCTCCATCCTCATCTTCCTCGTCCGCCGAACCCGCTTCCCCGTTTGCAGAGAGGGACTCATAGAACACGCTTGGGCTAGTGGTGGCTGCACCCCCTAGAATGGCATGCAGCTCCGCGTAGTAGCGGCATGTTTGCGTCTCTGCCCCGGACCTTCCGTTTGCGTCTCTGACTTTGTGGTAGGCTTGCCTTAGCTCCTTAATTTTCACGCGGCACTGCCGCGCGTCCCTGTTATGGCCTCTGTCCTTCATGGCCTTGGAGATCTTTTCTAATGTTTTGCCGTTTCTTTTACTGTTTCAGAGTTCGGCGAGCACTGCTTCATCTCCCCAGATGGCGATCAGATCCTGTACCTCCCGCTCGGTCCAGGCTGGAGCTCTTCTGCGATCCTGGGACTGGGACTGGGACTCCATCATGGTTACCTGTGCTGATGGGCTCTGCATGGTCACCTGTGTTCTCCACGCTGAGCAAACAGGAAATGAAATTCAAACGTTCGCGGGGCTTTTCCTGTCTACCTGGCCAGTGCATCTGAGATGAGAGTGCTGTCCAGAGCGGTCACAATGAAGCACTGTGGGATAGCTCCCGGAGGCCAGTAATGTCGAATTCCGTCCACACTAACCCAATTCCGACCCCCTAAGGTCGATTTTATCGCTAATCCCCTTGTCGAGGTGGTGTTAGGAAACCGGTTTAAAGGGCCCTTTAAGTCGACAGAAAGGGCTTCGTAGTGTAAACGTGTCCAGGCTTAAGTCGATTTAACGCGGCTAAAGTCGACCTAAACTCGTAGTGTAGACCAGGCCTGAGTTTCTTCCCCTTTCCGCACGAAAGGATCTAAAATTAAACGAGCAAATGCAAGCTCCTTCCCAGAAAATCAGTGACCAGGCACCTTCAAGAATTAATTACTGTTGTTTTTCTGACACATTGCTACACGGGAATCTTTAGATCTCTTAGATCCGTCCCTCAGTGGGGCAGAAATATTATGGTATAGAAATACTTTCAGCTTACGACAAACAAAAGACAGAATCTGTCACTTAGCACAAATCATTGCTCTTTCTGTTTCGTTTGGTTTTTAAATTATTGGAGTGATATAGCATTTACTTCCCCAGAAACTTTGGGAAATTTCTTTTTAGCAATGATCTTACATCTGGAGGTTGATTTATAACTGGGCCTGTGAGAACTCCCCACCTCCAAGGAAGCAGCCATCTTACTGTATGTCCTTCTCTGCCACTGCTGACCTTTATCCAGCTATGTTAGACACATTTCCTTCCTATTCCAAAGGATACAATCAGCTGTATGAAGAACAATACATGCTTAGACAACATGGAAGACATCTTAAAAGAACCCAAGACTCTTAGCTGTAAAGCTACAAGGACTGTGTTTATGCTAAATAAGCACAAACATATGCCTTAACTGTAAGCTCCTTGGAGCAGGGACAGAGACCTTATTCTCTCTGTGAGATTTGGTTCTGGGTCACTACTATCTTGCCCCTACTGAACAAATCCTTAACCTCAACCCAGCATCTCCTTCACTTTCACTTGGGAAGGGATATAATTATTTTTATTTGCCATATATTATTCAGTCATTAGATATCTCTCTGGGTTGTAGAGATTTACAGATAGAATGTGGTCCTGATAAACAAGGGAGACAAAGCTGGAACTCAAGCTGCATGGAAGCCTTTGTGTTTTTAGTTTATACATCTCTACCTCGACATAACGTGACCCGATATAACACGAATTCAGATATAACACGGTAAAGCAGTGCTCCGTTGGTGGGGCTGCGCACTCCGGTGGATCAAAGCAAGTTCAATATAACATGGTTTCACCTATAACGCGGTAAGATTTTTTGGCTCCCGAGGACAGCGTTATATCGAATGTGACAGACCCAGACCAGTGGGGTACAGGAGTCTGGTAGAGGGCAAATATACTGGTCACTGGATGAGTAGTTTTCTGTTCCCTGAGTGACCAGAGAAGGGCTGCACTAGAGTAATCAGGAACCTGCTAGAACCAGTTAAGGCAGGCAGGCTAATTAGGACACCTGGAGCCAATTAAGAAGAAGCTGCTAGAATCAATTAAGGAAGGCTAATCAGGGCACCTGGGTTTTAAAAGGTTTATGGTGCGAGTGTGAGGAGCGGGGAGCAAGAGGCACAAGGAGCTGAGAGTGAGAGGGTGTGCTGCTGGGGGACTGAGGAGCACAAGCGTTATCAGACACCAGGAGGAAGGTCCTGTGGTGAGAATAAGGAAGGTGTTTGGAGGAGGCCATGGGGAAGTAGCCCAGGGAGTTGTAGCTGTCATGCAGCTGTTACAGGAGGCACTATAGACAGCTGCAGTCCACAGGGCCCTGGGCTGGAACCCGGAGTAGAGGGTGGGCCCGGGTTCCCCCCAACCTCCCAATTGACCTGGACTGTGAGTTCTTCCAGAGGGGAAGGTCTCTGGGCTGTTCCCCAACCCACATGGTGAATCTCTGAGGCAAGAAAATCCACCAATAAGTGCAGGACCCACCAAGATAGAGGAAGAACTTTGTCACATGAGGTAGAGGTGTATTTGCTTTCTGTATATCATGACAAGTGATACTGAATATAGGAATGGAAGGCCCCACAGCCATTGTCATAGAAATCAAGACGGGGGTCATTTTCTCTTACTCCTCATGTTATCTTGTCTTGATGTCTCTCTATAAATATGATCTTTTGAAGAAAATTTTTGCTGACTTAATTTGTGTTTATTTCTGTGGACACCGTTCACCAGCTTCATATACTGGAAAGCATTATGTTCAACTATGGAGCTATAGACAAACGTTTAATAATACAGGGATCATTTCATTCACAGCCAAAATGCAACTATCTGTGGGGTAGAGTGAGGTAGGTCTTTAAGCGAACACAACAACACTATCCAAAATAATGGGACTAGAAATAAACAAGAATTGTGAATTCAATTGAAGCTGCAGAAAGAATTTTAGGTGGGAAAAAAGTTATTGCCCGAACTGGAATTTTGTTAGGATGCCCTTACTCTTGCAAGAAGTGTCCTAGGGTTTCTCACACATGGTCAGGATGTTAGTTTATAGATGGTAGGTAAAATTTTCAAAGACCTTTCTTCAAAAGTGGCTAAGGCACTTAGGAGCTAAGGCACTTTCAAAAAAGGGACAAAGGCTCCTAAGTCACTTAAGTGACTGTAAAAGTTTTATCCACTGGCTCTACACCAGGGGTAGTCAATTATTTTTTGTGAAGGTCCAAATTTCTTGGTGAAGGTAGAGTCAAGGTCCAGACTCCAGAGAAAACAAAAACCAACAATAATGAAAAGTAGTAAATAAAGATTTTGGGGGCCATTCAAAAGCGTCTGGTGGTCCAGATTTGGCCCGCGGTCCATCTATTGACTACCCCTGTTCTACACACATAACACTGCCTAGTATGGTACTGGGAGCTTAGTTTCACTACTGATTCAGAGGGAAAAGTGCCACCTGTTGAATCACCAACAATAATTACTACAGCATCCTGGATCTCCCATCTAGGTGTGGACCAGTGGCTCCCACATTTCTTGTGAGATCTGTAGAGAGCATAGCCCAAGATAACATAACTAAAAACACTTTTAAAAAGTCCCCTCTTCCCTTCACGCTTATTGCTTCAAAAGAGCAAGAAATGTTTCCCCATTACCACAGCAACAGCCTGCAACTTGAAATCATTTCCTCACTACAAAGAATTAAACCACTATCACTTAAAGTGCAGTGGAAATCTACACAGGGAAAAAAATAGTACTCCAAAACAGAGAAGGCTTTAGAGTGCTAGGGGAAATGTTACATTTCAACCCTCAGTGAACAAATGTGACCCTTTCCTAATAAGGAATCTGAGGAATTTCCCTGGTTTCCTCAAGGACATCTGAGCCCTCTTTCATAGAAGCAGCAGCTGCCAGCAAGGCAAACTGAAACGAGTACCTCAGCATAACATGTTCCCCTTTCTCTTAAAAGAAAAAAAAAAAAAAAGGATCAGTAAGTGGGTGTGCATGTTCATAGGAAAAAAACACATATGTGCACACACCCTTTCCAAATGTAATCTGACAAACTCAATCACGTATTTGTAACTGGAAAATAACCCTAATAACTACAACATATACAAGCAAACTACATAACCCTCACTAGTCTTTCACACTACCACTAGTTCTTAGAAAACACAGCAACGTGGATAAGACACAACGAGGTGGCACTCCCAGTGTGGTGGTGTGGCAAATAGGGCTAAGGTGATCCTTGGCTGCATAAACAGGGGAGCAGAAAGGTGATTTTCTCTCTGTATACGGCATTGGGGAGACCGCTACCAAAATGCTGCATACAGTTCTGGTGTCCACGTTTTAAAAAGGAGGGTGAAAAAGTGGAGATGGTGAAAAAAAGAGCCACAAAAATGATTTACTGCTGGAGAAAATGTCTTCCCTGGAGAGCCTTAAAGAGCTCAATCTATTTAGCGTATCAAAAAGACTGAGAGGTGACAATTACAGTGTGTGAGTAACTTAAAGGGGAGAAAATACTGAGTACTAAAGGGCTCTTTAATCTAGCGGAAAGAGGCACAACAAGAACCAATGGCTAGAAGCTGAAGCTAGTCAAGTTCAAATTAGGCACACGTGTTTAACACTGAGGATGATTAATTACTGGATCACACTATCAAGGAAAGTGGTGGGTTCTCCATCTCTTGATGTCTCGATATCAAGACTGGATGTCTCTCTGGAAGTTATGGTTTAGCCAGGCAAGTTATTGAGCTCAATACAGGGGTAACTAGTTGAATTTTAATGACCTGTGATATACAGGACAGACTAGATGATGGTCCTTTCTGGTCTTGAACGTTAAGAATTAAACTCTCTGGATGGATACAAGGGCTCATTTTTAGCTTTGACATCAGTACAGCTTTAAGTGCTGCAGGCACAGTTTTGCACCTGCAAAGAACAGTGTTACACAGAATTGCAGGTGCAAATAACAGCTAGACATCTAGCTGTGAAGGAGCTTTTCCAAAATGCCTGAGGAATTTAGGAGCACAATTCCAATCGATTTAGATGCTTTTGCAAATCTCCCTTTATTTGGTTTGTGCACACAAACAGGTCTAATTGCTTGTGTCTGTACCCACAATTCACTACAGCTGCAAGGATTTTTGGTAATTAGCTATGGCCACAATTGTTTGGGCCTGCAAAAAACACCCCACCGAACCAGGCCATCACAGAAAATCAGTCCCCCAAAGTCAATCCTTGTAATAAATAAAAGCCACAAGAATACTTTACACTTACATATCAGCCTTGCACCAAGGGCCATATGCCGCAAGTGCTCTGAAATACCCAGGCACCATGTTTTAGTGGGGAAACAATGAACTACTTTAAATCTAATAATAAACTAAAAATAACACTTTAAAATATATTTCCAGGATCAAAGCTGGGTATGTAGGTTGCAGAAGTGAACAGATCCCTCCAATCTAGAGATAACAGACACTGTCGCTGAGAAAGAAATTGGGGAGAAAGAAAAAACCACACGCCCATGCAAGGAGAATATCTAGGACCCTGTGGCTTTGTAAAGGGCCTTAAATGGGGGTGTGTAATTTGTGCAAACTTTAAGGCTGCTTTACACTGGCTGGGTGATGTAACGTGGCCTTAGTGTAAATGAAAATCAGGCCCTAAAAGTGTTTGAAGCATTACATTTCCTTAAAGAAACAAGCCTGGCCCTGTTCTGAAGAGGAGGAGGGGAGGGATGCTTTCCCTCTCTTTTCCTCTGACTCCTCAAGGGGCTGGAGCAGCCACTTCTTTGTTTACAGGGCAAAGCAAGCGGAGGAGGGAGGGAAAGAGCCTTTGAAAGCAGCAGCTCTTGATGCCTTTGCAGAGGAGCAGGAGATGAGCAAGAGGATGGATGGCAGGAAAGAAAGAGAGATTCAAAGCAGGCACATTCGGAGATTCTGCTGGGCGCTGGGCCATTTAAAAAGACACTGCCAAGGTTTGGAGGCCACACATTAGACCTACCTTAAATAGGTTCCAAGAATGCATTGAAATGTTTCTAGTTGCCACCCCTCCCTCCCCCCCCCACACCCGGGGCCTCCGCATTCCTCTGGGAGGCCTGACACTTCCTCCCACGTTTGCTCCGGTTTAACCCGCTGAGACACTACAGCAGAGGCTGCTTAGGACTATTCTTTATCCTAGGCCTCGTCTACAGTTGGGGATTTTAGCCACCAGTGTAGCTGCACCAGTGCAAACTCTCTAGAGTTGATGCAATTGTGCAACTGTGACCAGCTACACAAGGAGAGCTTTCAGCAATAGCTAAAATCCTTACTGCAGACAGGGCTTAGGTTTCCATCAGCTGCCTATCTGAACGCTTCCATCTGGGGAACGGGGCTTTGGCCGGCAAACCCCACAGGTCCTTGGGAATGCACCAGAGGCACAGACACTTCACCCCTGCCTTGGCTTTGAGGCTCTCTCCTCACCTTCAGCTACAGCTGCCCTGGAACTCCCCTTTTAAGAGGTGGGGCTGGCACCACAGCTTGCAAGGGGCACATGACAGGTAATGCAGCCTATAGTCAGCCTTCCATGACAGTGGGGCAGTGCCATGGAGGGGGCTGACCCCCCCTTCCTGAGGAGAGAGGACAAATCTGCACATAGCACTTGTGGGGATTATTCTTTCTCCTCCCCCCACAAACTGCGGACAGAAATGGGTCCTACCAAATGCGGCTTTGTCTTTTCCCTCTGTTTTTGTAGTAAAGTTCACTGAGTGTAACTCAGAGAGAGAAAAAATGTTCCACCAAAGTCCAGCTAAAACCATCACAGCTGGAGAGACATCCCTGCTTTGGAATACAAATCATACAGCCCAATGAAAAGGCTGTATGATTTGTATTCACTCACACACAGTCTGGTAAAGGTTTGTTTGTTTTTTTTAATTACCTCGCCCTTTATAGTTATAACGCATCACAACAGTGGCTCTCTGGCTCACACAGTGCTATGTAAATAAATCTCACAGCACCATTCAAGTATTATGTATCAGGGGGGTAGCTGTGTTAGTCTGGATCTGTAAAAAGCAACAAAGAGTCCTGTGGCACCTTATAGACTAACAGATGTATTGGAGCATAAGCTTTCGTGGGTGAATACCCACTTCGTCAGAAGCATGTGGTGGAAATTTCCAGAGGCAGGTATAAATATGTAGGCAAGAATCAGTCTAGAGATAACGAGGTTAGTTCAATCAGGGAGGATGAGGCCCTCTTCTAGCAGTTGAGATGTGAACACCAAGGGAGAAGAAACTGCTTTTGTAGTTGGCTAGCCAGTCACAGTCTTTGTTTAATCCTGAGCTGATGGTGTCAAATTTGCAAATGAACTGAAGCTCAGCAGTTTCTCTTTGAAGTCTGGTCCTGAAGTTTTTTTGCTGTAGGATGGCTACCTTTAAATCTGCTATTGTGTATCCAGGGAGGTTGAAGTGTTCTCCTACAGGTTTTTGTATATTGCCATTCCTAATATCTGGCTTGTGTCCATTTATCCTTTTACGTAGGGACTGTCCAGTTTGGCCGATGTACATAGCAGAGGGGCATTGCTGGCACATGATGGCGTATATAACATTGGTGGACGTGCAGGTGAATGAACCAGTGATGTTGTAGCTGATCTGGTTAGGTCCTGATGGGGTCGCTGGTGTAGATATGTGGGCAGAGTTGGCATCGAGGTTTGTTGCATGGATTGGTTCCTGAGTTAGTTACTATGGTGCAGTGTGTGGTTGCTGGTGAGAATATGCTTAAGGTTGGCGGGTTGTCTGTGGGCGAGGACTGGCCTGCCTCCCAAGGTCTGTGAAAGCGAGGGATCATTGTCCAAGATGGGTTGTAGATCACTGATGATGTGTTGGAGAGGTTTAAGCTGAGGACTGTAGGAGATGGCCAGTGGAGTTCTGTTCAGGACTGGCTCCAGGGTTTTTGCTGCCCCAAGCGGCGGGAAAAAAAAAAAAAAAGCCGCGATCGCAATTGCGATCGGCGGCACTCCAGCGGCAGCTCCACCGCACCGCTTTCTTCTTCAGCAGGAATTCGGGGCAGGTGCTTCCCTCCGAGAGGGACCCACCGCCGAATTGCCGCCAAACAGCCCGACATGCTGCCCCTTCCCCTTGGCCGCCCCAAGCACCTGCTTGCTGGGCTGGTGCCTGGAGCCGGCTCTGGTTCTGTTGGTTTCTTTCCTGGGCTTGTCTTGCAGCAGGAGGCTTCTGGGTACACATCTGGCTCTGTTGATTTGTTTCCTTATTTCCTCGTGTGGGTATCGTAGTTTTGAGAATGCTTGGTGAAGATCTTGTAGGTGTATCAAGTATCATGTATCCCTATTACAGAGAGGTAAAGTGAGGCACAGATTGGGTAAGTGGCTTGCCTCAGGCCCCACAGCAAATCAGTGGGGGAGACAGGGCAAGGGAACAATCTCAGGGTTCCCAGCCACTAGATCACACAGCTGCTTAATTGTGATATGGGGCAAATTCTATTGTGTTCAGTAAACTGTAGAGCCTGGTGCTGTGTGCTTCCCCGTGGGAGGCCGGGTGATAAGTGCCAAGCAAGAAGCTTCTCTGGCTTTCCTGCCTTTCCTCAGCAGACACATTGTTTGAGTTTCTCTTTCTGGTCTATGTACATACCATCTGCGGCATTTGGCGTGGTTCTGATCTCACATCCATGTAAGTCTAAACTCTTGCTCTCGGTTACTCCAGATGTCCACGAGTGTAACTCAGTTGGTGACAGTTGCATTTTTCTTGATTTACACCAACCTGAATGAATAGTGAATCAGGCTCAATATTTTCTCTTTTCTGTTAAAAAGATCCTGTTTTTCAGGAGAATAAATCTGGAAAATTTGCCAACTCACCTCCGCCCCCTTTGCATTAATAAATACAGTGTTGTGATCTGCTTAAACTCTGTACATGGCTCTTCGTATTCCTAGTTTGAAAGAACTCTGTAGGTCATGTGACATCCTGTCATTAATCAATGGACTAATTCAACATAGTGGACTTATAGTGGACATGACAGATGTGGCTAACACATCCACCCGTCCTTTCACTGTATGTTCTAGAAGGCTCTTGCTGACCAACAGATGTTTTTTAAATGCTCTTTCACGTGGGAAAGTTGCAAAGCAAACATTTTGATTGCACCCTTGATATTTTATATGACCACATGGATCTCCAGGGATGACACATACTCAAGAAAAATATTTCTAAAAAGCTTCTAACTTTTGACAATACTTGTTGGCTGCTCAACACCAGGAATATAACTACAGTTTCTGAAAAGTAAATCTTGCAGCAATCAGTAAGATTCTCTAACGCTGCTGCTGGATATTTTAAGCTAATCACCTTTTTTTTTGTCACAGAAAATTTAATTTCCTGTTGAAGGCCTGTTCTTTTAGCCTTACCCTCAAAACAAACCCAGAATGCCCAGTGCCAGTAATGTGTCATATTGCTTTATTACGTTGCTCTCTTTTCTGGCCTCATTATTTGTGCCGTGTGTTTATAGTTGCAGATTCCGGCACTGTATTGTTTATAGTTGTCATGATTATACAACATGTAACTTTGGGTACTGTTGGCATGAAGCATAATTAGCAGAGATCAGCTGCAATTGCAGGGTCTGATTCCCCATTGCTCTGAACCTCGTGCAGTCATTTACATCAGTGAAAAGTAGGTGTAGAACTCTACTAATACTAACTCAGAATGGCAGCATTTTACACCCATTTTGGACTGGTGTAAATGACTACACCAGATACAGCGAAATGGAGATTCAGGTCCTTAGATCTGGATTTGACCATCCTCCTGCACCAAAGCACAGGGGTGTTTGGATCCAGTGGCTTGGTTGGAGTCTATTTCTAATAATTAATAGCGTGCAAAGCCTGATTTCGAGTAAATGTGTAGATGCACAATTTAGCACGTGCCCTTGCTTTGGATACACACTATTAGATGCATGCATGCAAATGGAAGATTCGCACATGGCAAAGTGTCCAACTCACCGTGTGTGCAAAACAGGGACTTGCACACACACACATCTAGTAGTGCGTGCACAATAGAGGTAGGCGTTTGGATGTATGTAAATGCCTGCCTGCAAGTGTACTGAAGAGTAGGCCTTTAAAGTAAAAAAAAACCTGGAGAATTCTTTGCACCAAGAAAGGCTGAGAATGAGTTTGGGTGATCACAGCTGGAAAGAACATACTGATTAAATTGATTACAGCTAAGCATTTTCCATTCATGTGCTGTTGTGATGAGTGAGAGATCAAGCTGCCTACAATGGCCTACAGATCAGTAGAACATGCAAAGGAGTCTCATGGCTGCCCATTACTACAGGCTACTTTTGATGAGGTCATTATGAACGTCTCTATGGCAGATTTAGGCTATATTCAATTTAAAACAAATACAAAAATCCAAGAGATTTTCAAAAACTTCAACTTTTCACTCCATCCAGTACTTAATTGTCAATGCTAAGGATGTGGAAGAACAATTCTGTCACCGACTTGCTGTGTCTTTTTCCACAAGTCACTTATGCCCACACTGTCAAAAGCATCCACTAAATGGTGCTGAACTTGAGATATCCAAGGTCAGATTTTCAGAATCCCTGAAGAAACTCAATTCCAGAGGGAGTGAACGGGTCCTCTGGGTGCTGGGTATCCAAAATTGAGGCACCAAAAATCAGTAGACACTAGAAAATATTGGCCTCAATTTCTCTGCATCTTAGATTCCATATCTGTAAAATGTTAGCTCACCTCAGAGGAGAATTGCAAGATAAAATTTTTGCATTCCTTTGGGACTCCTTGGACAGAGAGGCTAGTGAAGTGCTGTGTTATACAATACTAGAAAGTCACTTTCCAAAACATTCTAAAAGGAAAAACATCACCATGAAGGTCAGAGGATGAGTCCAACTTTCTTTCACATTTGACACACGCAGGCAAAATTCTCTTCTCTGGTCTGCACTGTGGATCATAACTGATATACTGCTCTCCTTACACATGTGTAATTCCAGTTCTGCTCTCACTGCTGTACACATGTTTTTTGAGTTCCTCTGCATTTGGTGGATCAACTGGGAGCAGGGGCTGGTCCCCAAGTTTCTTCTGAGGGTGCCTGCCAAACCCGGCTGCCTGACCAAAAAATGTGGTGGTAGGTCCATGGTTATTCCTGTGAAGAGGGATGATCAGACCCTGAGCTAACAAAGGGCCGATGAGCTAATGGGAGGGTGCATCTGCCTTCTATGGGTTCTCGTTTTGTTTCAATACCACCATTGGCCAACACTTCTGCTACAGTACAGACCTTTGATATAAAATTAGGTATGGCCATTAGTTGGAGGCACCAAAGAGAGCGGGAGAAAAAGCATCTATCCTGAAAATCTGCGCGTAAAACTCAAAATAGGTAAAAATAAAATGAAGGGTGTTGACTCCCTTCTATAGGTTACCTAAAATAGACATATAAAATGACATGTGATTTTTTCCAGTCTCTAACCAACTAGAAACAGCCCTAGTGTAAGATACAATGAAGCTTTCACTAAAGCACTATACATTGCAAATCTCTCTAGGAATGAACAATTGGCAAAGTGCTACTTAACATTCTTTCCAGTTCATGTTGATTGCAAAAGGTTTAGAGAAAGACCACGGCATTCTGGGAGGCTTTACACTGAAAAGAAGAGACACAAAGGCTTACGCTTTATGAGCTTCATTATGGGCAGAATTCCTCCTATGGGGAGGAACCCCCCTTCCCCAGTTCTTTATAAAGGCAAATAAAAAATGGTGTTAGGCAGGTGCTTTGGTTCTGAGGCATTGTTTAAAAAGCTAATAAACAAGAGTTAACTGCATTTGCTTTTCAATCAGATTTCCTTTTTGGAGTCAGCTGAGGGGCCTGGAAAAATAAGCGCTTTCTCAAGAGTGTTCTAGCATAGATTTTTGTTTGAAGTATGTCTGAGACATGTTTATAGAATAGTGTTAGCGCACGACCTAGGCTGTAACAGCATTCTCTAACATGGTTTTAAAACCATGTTGCCTCATCCACATGTTAAAACCAAGTATTCGAATCCCTTGATCATGCTAGCCAGACAGCCATGTTTAGTAAGTATGCTTAAACATTATTTAATCTATCTGTGGGTTTTATACAGCCGCCCATAACTGCAGTATCTGAGCACCTTCCACGTGAAATCAACAGCAAAGGCCCTGGTGGACTTAACGGAATCTCTGATACTTCTCCCTTTTTGGGGTAAAAACTCAACTTGGGGTAGGGGGGGCATATTGGGGATTTTAGGTATAAGGAGGTGTCAATGTTTAACTTTTTTTAAACTCAAAAGTTAACTTTAGAAACATAGGAACTGCCCGATGGGATCAGACCATGGTCCATCTTGACCTGTATCAGCTGACAGTGACCAGCTGCAGATACTTCAGAGGAAGGTGCAAGAAACATTGTTACGGATAATTTACCCATAGGGGAAATTTCTTCCTACCCCCTCAGTTAGAAGTTGTCTTATACCTTTAATCATCAGGGATTAGGTGTAGGTATACTTAATCCTGCCTAAGTGCAGGTGAATGGACTAGATGACTTCTTGAGGACCCTTCCAGCCCTACATTTCTGATTGTATTACTTTCAAACTTTTGTTTTCAATCCTTAGTAAAGTAACTCTTTATCCATATAAATGTCCAGAATTTTTTAATTCCACTGAATTCTTGACCTCAGTGATATTTTGGGGCAATGAGTTCCACTGTCTAATTTTACATTGATAAAAACATTGCATAAAACAGTTTTAAAATTTGCTGTCTTCTAATGTCACTGCATGTCCACTTGTTCTTGTACGGGTTTCTCATTAAACAGTAGGATACTGAAAATTTTCCTTGCAGTGTCACTTTTCTATTTGATTGTTATGGACTGTACTGGGTGTCTCTCTAACGGGGTACAGCTAGTCTCCCAATGACCAAGCTTTCTCTTGTTCATCACTTGCATGGAATAATGATAGGGATACCATATCCATTTAAGTATGTATGACTAGCATAATGCCATTCACATCATCCACCACTGAGAAGAATAGATTTCAAAATCTCATACTATTTAAGATTGTAAGCTTTGGGGCAGGGACTGCCTGTTTTGTACAGAGCCTAGACCAATGGGGCTCAGTTGGGTTATCTATTTGCTACTGTAAAACAAATCATTTCTAAAGAAATGTAGAAGATGTGGATTAGGAAAGGCTAATAAATAAATAAATACTTACACAGAGTTACTTTAGACAAGTAAGATACCACTTAGCAGTCTGTGTTGTCAATATCAGTCCAGTCTAGGCATATTAATATAGAAACAAACTTGTGATACACAACTGTCATAAGACAAATAAAATGGTGGTGGTTAGAAGCATGTTAACTTTATGAAAAGTTTCAACAGCTGTCATAGGCTAAACCCAAAACACCTCAGTTGACAGCCGTACAGCTTTCAAATACACACTCAATATGGGATTAGGCTATGTCAAGCTTTCCACATCTTCATCTCTCCCCCGCTTATTTTTGCAGAACTGTATTCTATCATCGAGACCACACTAGAAACCAAATTGTGACTCACTGTAAACATGCAGCCGTGACTTGACGTATTTCTTGCACAATTGGCTATAATGATTTTTTTTTTTTAAGATAGAGGAAAAAATTGTTCCTTATTATATGTGTATGCATTGCAACGTGAAATATACAATTCACTTCTTCATCCTGGAAGAGCAAATACACTCCTGTGCTAACAGCAATAAATACTGTTGTCTGCTGCTGAAACTGGCCGTTACTGCAGCCCTCGTTAAAAGGCACACAGATTTGTTGATCTTATTGCATTTTTCTTCCTCCTAGTAAATGAGGAGGGTTTCTATTTACAGAATCATAACACCTCCCACATCCATGAAAAACTCTTCAAAACTGTTGCCTAAGGATTTTGTAAATGTTTACACAGAAAAAGCAAGACAGTGCTGTGAGTTCCAAATGATAGTTTAAAAGACTTCTTTATTAGTCCTTATAGGGGCATCTGAGTTTTAAGAATTTATAACAACATGTATATCAGACAGCCACTGGAATTAAACTGGTTTTAATTTTCAGCTGATGCCTATCTTTGATTGCCTGGCTAGATACATTTCTTTATGGCTAGGATTTTTAAAGAATTACATTACAAAGAGCAGATTTTCATTGTAAATATGCCAACTGTACCAAATTCCCTTGGTGTTTCTCTGTTGAAAAGGACTGTTGAAAGAGAAAGCATAGATCAGTATGGTCCAGTGGGCAGGGCAAGTGGCTGGGAACTAGGAGAGTTAGTTTCTGGAATTTAAAAATCAGAGACCCGAATCCTGTTTGCTAAGGTTGGAACTAGTGTGGGATTCTAACTGGATCTATCTGGGTTCTAGTCGCTTAGGTGACTGACTAGGTAATGAACTTGTTTATGACTACTAAACAGGATGATTTTTCTGGTTTCTTTTCAATTTAAGAGACAGACTGTCTGATTGATGAGTTGGCTCCAGGGTTAACAGACCTTTTTAGATGGCTAGCTGATTTTTTTGGCTGGCTTCCTAGCTGCAAAGATACCCCCTGCGTGGCTGGTTTAAAAGGCCACTTGATTCACTGCCTGTAAAGAACAAAGGTCATCGTACAGTAAACCCTGTAATTTTCTTTAAGAAAACCATTCCAAATGACCGCAGTGCAGACATGAGGATTCAAATTCCCTCTCTTCCTTTTGTTAAACAGTGTAAACATTTCCTTGTGCATATAACAGTGACGTATTGTACCAAAAAAATGGCTGCACTGGTGCATGAGAATTACTCTGTATTTTATGAAACAATCTCATTGACTTCAGATTCCCCTATGAACACAATTGTTTATTTGCACATAACGAAATCCACCGAAAAAACAAGAGTTGCCATTTGGGTTCTCATGTGAGAGCTCACCTTGAACCAAGAAAGGATGCTATGTTTGCCTTCACCAGCCCTGCATTACTAGTATCTCAGTAATTCTTTTGTACAATGCGTCTGGCGTGCTCGGAGATGTGCTATCTGGTGAAAACAAATTCTATTCAGAAGAAACTTTCGGTAGTTTGTAAAATCTGAAGAAGATAAATGTAAGGTGATGGAAAGCAAGCAAAAAGGACACAGATTAAACCAGAATGTATGTAAAGTGTTTTTTTATATTCTTAATTTGTCTGTCAAACATGTCTGGAGTGCACTGTCAGAGCTGTGTAAGGAAACATCCATCCTGATGGCCTTCACCAGGGGTTCTCAACCTTTTTCTTTTTGAGGCCCCCCCCAAACATGCTATAAAAACTCCACTGGTTTTCTGCTTATAAAAACCAGGGCCTGCGGTAGGGGGGAGCAAGCAGGGCATTTGCCTGCGGCCCCATGCCAGAGGGCCCCCCCACAAAACTAAGTTGCTGAGGCTTTGGCTTCAGCCCCCGGTGGCGGGGCTCAGGGCCCCAGGCTTCAGCCCCACACAGTGGGACTTCAGCTTTCTGCGCTGTGCCCCATTGAGTCTAACACTGGCCCTGCTTGGCGGAACCCCTGAAACCTGTTTGAGGCCCCCTACGGGGCTCTGGACCCCTGGTTGAGAACCACTGGCTTACACTACCCTACCCACAATCCAGTGCTAATTGATTCCTATAAGCACTCAATTGCACCAAAAATGTGAATAAGGAATAATTCTATTTCATATTAGCGAACCCAAATGTGATCTCTATCTAGGAAGCAGAGGTGACTGGTGACATATTATGGTTCTTTGAATGTGTTGTGGAGCAAGTACTCACTACAGTAGTTTGGCTCTTTAATCACATTTACCAAAAACACTGATAGAAACAAAGTCAATTTCCTAGTAAGATACATTCTAGAGATTGGCCCAGATACCCATGAACTTTAGGACACTTGAATACTGATGCAGACATTGTAGGTTGGGCTCATCTCTAATGCCCTCTTAACTACAGTTTCAGATATTTCTCCCAAATATCTTTTTCTTTTGCCCGCTTTTCCTTACACTGTTGCCTCCTGTAGCATCCTTGCTCAGCCTGACAATATGGTGAAGTAGCTTCCTTCACTGATCAAATAGGAAACCCCAATACCTTGGCTTTTCTTTATGTTTAAATGAAGACTGACTTGACAAGGATCAGCAGCAATACAGTTTTAGCCAATAAAGATTTTTCCTTTTTCTTCATTGTGAAATAGATTTAAATAAGCATAATTGGTATTTTTAATGGGCTTCATTTTGAAGCATTCCATCAGCCACACACAGGCTAGCAGCCTTAGACAACACATATTCCCATTATTCTTGCACTAGGAAGTTGATGAGGGCAGTTCTTGGAGACAGAAAGGCCTTTTTGATAGGACGTCCCTGGAGGTGTTTGATTCCCAGCTCACTTTGAAGAATTAGTTCATGGACTTCCTCAGCATTCCGGGCTACTTGGCGAGGCATACTGACTTTGCCACAAGCTTTGTTATTGATCTGGAAAACAGAGACATGACAGCAAGAAAGGACTGAAGTTACTAACTTGACCCAAAGGACTTCATATCTACACTCCAATCCACCCAGTTACACCTGTAGGAAACAATGATATCAAACCTTCTCTCTTTTTCTTTATTGACTAGAAAGAAAAAACAAATAACCCCCTAGGTACCATATAGAAGGAGAGTGACTCTGATTCACAGTATGTGCTCATGGAAACTTGAAAGAATGGCAATGTGAAGTTCTCCTTTTTGAAGGCTTCTAGTGTTAGCAGAATATACAACAATATATTAAATGTTTGAGAATTGCACAAACTGAACAAGGAGACAGCAAATCTAACTGTCTGGCAGATGGAAATTTTTGACAGTCTGCTTTAGACTTTTGCTTTGTCTTTTAAAGTACTTGAATGATAAACCACAGAGATTAAACCACAACATTAGTTTAAAACAAAACTTGTGACAGAGTAGATACCTCCGAAAGAGATTAATCACAAACTATTTTTAAAAAATGACATCCGTTTATTAACAAGATGAGTATCCATAAAGCTAACAGCAACTGCTAGGAACACATCCCCTAAGAAGGTAATGTTTTCATTTGTTTGGCTGCTTTACAAAGCAACTTCTGTACTGGCTTCCTAGCAGCATGGCAAAAATCACACACTACGGCAGAATAACATCTACCTAGAGATTTATTTAAAATTATAAAAGGCACCTCTGGGGATGCCTTTCACCCTTTCATCACTGCAGATCATTTCAGCCAATAAAATAGATAAAGGAAGGAGAGTGGACATCCCTACTGAGCTCCTCCTCCCAATTTAAAACCAAGAGATTCATGACCACAAAAGCTATCAGATTTGTATGTAACATTTTAATATAATTAATGAAATCAACCCCAATCCTAAATTATATCAAGTAAGGTTTTTAGATATTTTTATTCAGTTTAACCAAATTACTTCCCTGTAGGAATGTGGAAGGCCACTGTAGGTGGTGCAGATCTTTGTCCTTTGGATCAAAAAGTAACATTTTCCATGGAGTTTGGACAGGAACTTGCGTGAAACCTTTTCTGGCCACTGCATTTTATCAAGGATATTAGTATACAGTACAGATACTGCAAACCAGGAGGAGGGGGAGAGGTGGGTCCCAGGTTTTGTAAAAGGAAATGATCTGTGCAATTCTTAATGACAGAAGTGGGGGATACTTACTGTAACTGGAGGTTCTTCGAAATGTGTGGTCTCTATCTGTATTCCACACCTGGGTACGCATGTGCACCATATGCCTGAGTCCAGAAATTCTTCAAAGTAGTATCCATTGGCCCACACACATGTACAGTAAAAAGCAACAGAGAGTCCTGTGGCACCTTTAAGACTAACAGATGTATTGGAGCATAAGCTTTCGTGGGTGAATGCCCA
>NW_020698380.1:1505122-1622211 GCF_002925995.2 Terrapene triunguis
TGTAACACTCTAAGATGTATCCCGAAACCCACTTAGAAACCCTCTGGGAGGATATGGCTTGCCCACACAATCTCTCTGCTATGGTGATAAACAGTCTCAGTGATTTCCTAAAGGGTTTGGTTCTTTGCAGGTAGAACACCAGGGCATGCTGAACATCCAGGGAGTGAAGTCTCTTGTCTTCAGAGGAAGCATGGGGTTTTGGAAAAAATATAGTTAAGTGTATCATTTGATTGATATGGAACTCAAACAATCTTGGGAAGAAATATGGGGTATAGATGGAGAAAAACCTTTTCTTTGTGAAACATTGTATAAGGAAGATCTGCCATGATGGCTCTGAACTCGCTGACCCTCCTGGCCGAAGTGATAGCCATTAAGAATGCCACCTTCATGGATAGGTGGGTCATGGCATGCCGCCATAGGATGGATCTGTGAGTGTCAAGAGGACAAGGTTAAGGTCCCGTTGAGGTGTAAGTTTAAGGCCTGGTGCAAAAGAGCAGACCTTTCATAAGTCAGACTGTAGCAGGGTGAGTAAAGATGGAGCATCCTTCCACCGGAGGAGGAAGGCACTTATTGCTGGTAGGTGTACTCGCAGTGAGTGAGACCTGAAGTCTTCAGGGACAGGAGATAGTCTAGGACAATCGGGATGCTTAAGGTGTCTGTAGAGTGTTGGTGGAGTTGTGCCCAGGTTGAAAAGCATCTCCATTTGGCCAAAGAACTAGTAAAGTTCTTTCTGCTTTGGTTAAGGAACTTCTGAATGGGGAATGAGCATGAGCGTTCTATTTTCAATGCCCATCCAAACACCAGGCTGTGAGGTGGAGTGAGTCTGGATTAGGATGCTTGATTTCCACCTCCCCATCCTGTGTTAGGAGATCTGGGAATGGGGCGGATCCTGTTTGGTGGGTGGACAGACATTGTTAGAAGTTCTGTGAAAGCAGAACTGCCTGGGCCAGTAGGATGCTAGGAGAAAGATGTTGGCTCTGTCTCGACATATCTTCCCCATGATTCGTGAAAGCAGGAAAATGGGAAGAAAGGCATATCTGAGGCCGTTCGTTCAAGACAGTACAAGAGCCTCACCTGGGGAGCCACGTCCCATGGCTCCTCTGGAACAATACAGCAGGGACTTTCAGTGCACATGGGACGCAAAGAGGTCCCATAGCGGAGTACCGCACTGTGTGAACATCTTAGGCCGAGAGGGGGAGGAAAAGGGGCGCTCAGGCCTCTGGCTGGCCTGGGGCTCCTCTGGCCGAGGGGGTGCTTGGGACTCCTTCAGGTGGGGATGGGGGGATGTTGGGGGCTCTGGCCATGGGGGTTGGGGGCACGTGGAACGCGTGGGCGAAAGGGGCGGAGTCGATGCTAGCCACCCCGAAGGGGGGCTCCACTCACTGCCCATGTGCCTCACCTAGACAGTATAGGCACTGTTGATGTTCATCACTGATGGAGACAGAGCGAGGGCAGGAGAAACAATTCTTGAATCCTGGGACTCTGGGCATAGTCCCAGAGCTGGGGAGGGGTTGCCCAGCTGGGGAAAAGATATATCCTAGGCTAACTATAACTTTAACTACTAACTACTAAGCTAAAATATATAATTATTTACAAATATTGTCTTTCTTTGCAGGTTATACAACCTACTGAAGGAGGACATGATTCTGACACCGGCCATGTGGCGGTAAGAAGGAACTGGAGAGGCGTCGACCCGCACTGCCTCGTATACCTTTGGTCAGGAGCATGAGGAGAACTACTTCACATGTGCGACCAAGCCAATGAACACTGCTTTGAAGAATTTCCAAACTCAGGTGCATGGTGCACATACTTACCCATCTGCGACATACACATAGGGACCAGCACCCGAAGAATAAGAAGAACAACACACATTCATATCTCTATTTCAGATTTTACGGGTCATAAAAACCTGTCTACACATGCCTACTTTGTTAAATACGTAATCAGAGAATTCACTCCCATTAACAAAATTACTAGAAACGACATACCATGGGTAGTGTCAAGATGCTCATTCTGTAACATGATAACATCCTTTTAAATAGAGAGATCCAATGATTATATTATTGTATAATGTGCTCTAAACAAAAGCTCTCTGTTGTAATGATTATTGTATTGTCTCTTATTTACATGACTAAGATTTATAAACCTGTTGACACTTTCTAAATAAAGACGAAGTTAAAAAGAACACAACCCAACTCCGTCTATACATTAGACCTTACTCTAATTCCTTATATGAAGCAACCCACTAGATTTCAGCCATACGCTACAACATTTTATTGTAGCTTTTATGAAAAAATATGCAAAAGCTGTTCATCAGACTATTTCTTTTTGACAGGGGGCTGCAGAAATGCTCCATTGATGAAACATTCCAAAGAAAAAGTATAATGTCAAAATTAGTAGAGTGCTGAAAAAAACACAGGGAGACTGGATGGCTCATGAGATTCCTAATAAGATATAAAGCCTTTTACTACTAGGTCAACAGTTCAATCTATCCCAGGTTAGCAGTGACTGATGAGATGGTAACATCTGATGCTGTTCACTGTCCTATGCAAAATGGGTTAACAAGTCTCAGTGTCATTTCCAGTGGGCAGATGTCCACAGTGCAAAAACAATCACAACCCGCATACTTGGTGCCAGTCTTGGCAGAGAAGCCACAGGACTGAATGAATATGATAAATGGATTATCTTTTCACTCCCACAAGTGGTCCCTCCAGTCAGGGCAGAGAAACATGGGCAAACTTGCACTGCAGCTGCCAACGTTGTCAGTCCTGACCTGCCATATCCTTGCTATTTGTGGCCGGGGCAGAGCTTACAAATTATGCCAAACTGCAGTGTGGTTTTGTGATGTCACCAAATATTTACAAAATGGTTTTCTTCACCACCTGATGTGAAAGGCTTGTGTATTAACTCTGTTATTAAAATACAATCTTCAGAACATCCACCACCTTTAACAAGCACTCTAGTCACATTTTAATTTTTTTTTTTTAAAAGTTACATCGGATTGTCAGCCATACCCTTGTCAACTACTATGATTAGTCACCTTTCTCTAGCCTTCAATGGGATAATATAGCCCATATCTGCGCCAGGTAGAAGTGTTAGGACCAGAAAGCCAGGGTGCAAATATTCTGTTTGTGCACCAAGTACATCCTGTGTTACTGAAAAATCTACTTCAACGTGACCTTCAAGAGGGGACAAAAACTGTGCTTGTGTCCTTTTTTGCTTCTTTACCATGTACAAAGAAGGAAGCTGTCAATTTCCTTTCTGCTACTTTTTTACATTAGAAACTCTGGATGTCATCTACTTTGGAAGATTCTTCAGGGATTGAAGCCTAGTGAAACAATGATTCTGCAAAAGATTGAACTGAGCAATTAGAGGGAGAAGACCTTTAAGTCAGACTTCCATATATTTTTTTAACACCTATCTGACTCCAATCCATTAACACCTGCAGTAAAGCAGTACAATAAGCAGCAACAAAAGTCATAAACGAGCTTTAAAAAAAACCCTTTGCAGGACTAGAATTCTGAACAATTCTGCAGGCACTGATATGTGAGGAACTCTACTTGTGTGTGTTTGCAGGATCAGATCCTAAGCGTCTAAAGAAATAAATCATTCTGCTTTTCCTTTCTAATTCATTGAGCTGACACACACCACAGTGGGTAGTTCCAGATATTTTTTACAATGCCAAATGGTATGATGTGATGTAACGGTGGGCCAAGTGCAGCTCTACCATAATGCCTGGGCCAGCAGAAATGCACACATACGGTACAGTGTATCTAAGCCTTTCTCCTGCAGGTAATCTAAGGTGTAGCAACTATTTTCTTTTGCCCGGCTCTTAAAAGGAACTGCTCTCTGTTTTCTAATTCACCTACTCCCCTTGGCTCAGAGAAGGCTTTAACATAAGAGATATTAAATCAACGTGTGCTGCTTCAGGCACACAGACTATTCCGTCTCTCTAAAAGACCTGAATTCAGGTTAGGCTCAGGGCACATTTTACTGGGCCCACTCTGGGAATTTTTTACACCATCGTTCGTTTTTAAAAGGAATATAGAGGGTTCAATAATGCTGACCATTGACAAAAAGACTCACCATACAACATGCTGGAAAACAAAGAATAGCCTGGCATTTTGCTGGATAGCATAAACAACAGAATGAGAAAGGTAAACAAAAGTTCTAATGGTCCCCCGGGTCCCCCCCTTAGGCTTCTTTTCTAAACCAAACATGGGCGGGTTTTTTTAAACTTTGCCTCATAGGTCAGATTTTCTAAATCATTTAGCATCTTTGTTGCTCTCTTTTGGACTCTCTCCAATTTGTCCACATCTTTCTTAAAGTATGGTGCCCAGAATTGGACACAGCACTCCAGCTGAGGGTCTCACCAGTGCCAAATACAGCAGGACAATTACCTCCTCTGTCTTAGATACATCACTCCTCTTAATACACCCAGAATTATATTAGCCTTTTTCACAGCTGCATCGTTGACTCATATTCAATTTGTGATCCACTATCACCCCCAGATCCTTTTCAGCAGTACCATCACCTAGCCAGTTATTCCCCATTTTGTAGTTGTGAATTTGATTTTTTCATCCTAAATCAAATACTTTGTACTGATCTTGAAGGCGAGGTGTGTATTTGTTTATCTTTTTTGTAATTTTCAGCAAAGTCCTTTTGGTTGTTTTTGAGTTACGGATGAATGAAAAAGTCATACTTTTGCCATTGTAAACCATTTAAATTACTTCTTTTTAAAATAGGACTACAGCAAAAATTGTAGTCTGAAGTTTTTGCCCACTTGGCATTAGGGACTTTCCTTTGCTTGGAGAACAAAAGGAGAAACCATAAGCAACTGAAAGATTCTTCTAAGCCGGGGCGGGCAAACTTTTTGGGCTGAGGGCTGCATCGGGTTTCCAAAATTGTAGGGTGGGCAGGTTAGCGGAGGCTATGCCTCCCTAAACAGCCAGGCGTGGCCCGGCCCCACCCCCTATCCAGCCCCTCCTGCTTCTCGCCCCCTGAAGGCCCCCCTGGGACTCCTGCCCCATCCAACCCACCTGTTCCCTGTCCCCTGACAGCCCCCCAGAACCCCCACCCCCCCATCCAAACCCTGCTCTCATTTCCTGACTGCCCCCCAGGGACCCCTGCCCCCATTCAACCCCCCTGTTCCCTGCCCTCTGACTGCCCAACCCCTATCCACACCCCGCCCTCTGACCACCACCCCGAACTCCCCTGCCCTCTATCCAACCTCCCCGCTCCCTGCCCCCTTACCGCGCTGCCTGGAGCACCGGTGGCTGGCGGCGCTACAGCTGCGCTGCCCAGAGTGCCAGGACAGGCAGCCGCGCTGCCTGGCTGGAGCCAGACATGCCACCATGCAGCACAGAGCACTTGGTCAGGCCGGGCTCTCCAGCTGCGCTGCCCCAGGAGCTCGCAGCCCCGCTGCCCAGAGCATTGCACTGGTGGCGGAGCAAGCTGAGACTGTGGGGGAGGGGCCGGGGGGCTAGCCTCCCGGGGCAGGAGCTCAGGGGCCAGGCAGGAGGGTCCTGCGGCCCGGATGTGGCCCACGGGCCATAGTTTGCCCACCTCTATTCTAAGCATTTGCTAAGGATTTTAGCAGAACTAAAGGCATCATATCACAGTCTGCCCATCTGGATCAACCAGGGGCTCAGGCAAGGATAAGAGATTTTGGTCTCAGTCTGTTAACAGAACAATTTGCATGAGGAAGACTATAACCAAAGTCTTCATTGTCTTTTTTTAATGTGAAGATACAGTTGTCACAATGCAAAATGATGATAAAACTGTTCACAGCTAAACTATAATGGCAAAAACTGAGAAACTCATGCATCCTGTATGCTGGTCACCCAAATGAGGTGAGGACTTAAGCATATTTATGACCACTCACATGCTACCACTACTCTGGCAATTTTCCTCCTTCTCCTTTTTTGAAAATAAACAAGGATTTTTAATCCATCCCCCAAATTAATACCAGTGTAAGGCTGTACAGTTAACAACAGACATAAGTTAAGATTCCAACAGTAACATTAACTTAGCTGCACTGTAAATATATCTAGTACTTTCTCATTTTGTTGTTCAGGTTAAATGTGTAGTGGAACAAATTATTGTTCATGTTGCAAAATGTATATCATAAAATCTGAAAGATGTGCCATGTGACCAAGTTAATCTTCTTGTTAGAATTTTAACCTGTGCATTTCCTGACTTTTTTGTGAAAATAGTTGTAGAACCTTAATGTCACCTTCATAATGTTTTTCTATTTTACATACATACACCCAAATAAAATCTTTAATTACCTGATCACATACTATTTATTATACAGATCCTGTCTTCTTCAGTGCACAGGATGGACAGAAACACAAGAGAACATTTTTACTTGTAGAGTGTGAGTGAGTGTGTGTGTGTGTGTGTGTCTCTCATGTAAAAGGATGCTCTCTTTCGTGCACTGAGTGAGGCGGGGGTCCTGTAGACCAAATAGTCTGTGACTATATAATTAACAGTTATTGTAATGCATGTGGACAAATGGCTGTAATTATAGTTACACAGGCACCAGAAGAGCTAAGCCTGGGACTCATGGCATCCCCTCCTCCAGGCTCCTAGCTCTGCAACTGTTCTCCTAAAGGCTAAAGAGACAGTTGCTGCTGCTGTGTCGCAGTCTGGAGTTAAAGCTTTGTTGGGTCTGGGAGCATGCTGAGTGCAGTCAGGAGGTTCCAGAGATTTTAGTAGCAAGTTATATTGATCATGTGCAAATGGCAACTTCCAGAGGCTCATAACTTGGACAACTCTGGATGGATTTTCATGGGGACAGCAAAAGGCATCTATCTCCCTGACCCTAGGCCTACTTCCTTACCAAATTCCAAGGTCTTGCTGCAAAGCATGAAGGTGCTATAGGTCTGCAAAGCACAACTGGAAAAAAATTGAACATTGGCAGAACTACTTTATTTCCTCATTCCTGAAAACAGTTAATAATATTTTGCTGAGATCTGCCAAAAAATGTCAGCCTGAGGTAGGGACCAAACATGGAAAATTTTAGCCCAGACAAAGTTTGGCTAAATTACAAGCAACTCAAAACAGGGTCTTACAATGGTAAGTGTTAGGTAACCTTAACGATAGGCAGAACAGCCAGTTTTGCCTATAAATATACACTTTTGTATAGATACATCATCATCAATGGATTAATAGATTAAAAATATGTAGGGGCCCCTTAGCTGATATGTTCATAATTTCTGCTTCAGACTCACTCAGCTTTGCTCTGCAGTCCCTGTCCTCAACTGTGCATAAGTCAAACCTCTTAGAGTAGTGCTATCCACAATCATACAGGTATCTCTATACTTTTTTATTCTTGGTTTCTCTTGCAAGACCACTTCACTTATTCATCTGAGCAGTCTTCCAAATTAACCAGCACAATTCTAACTTTAGCTTTCATTCTTTCTAACTAGCATTGAGTCAATCAGCAATGTAAAACCTCAACTGTCATCCTCAAGAACAAAACTAGCAGCTAATAATGCATTCATTGACCACTGCTGAAACTCAGCTTGTAAACTCTTACCAGAACAGACATCTCTATGATATCTGGTTGCTGGAGGTATTCTGGGTCCACTTTGGGCCAGGACTGATGCAGCACATCATCATCCCACTTATGATATGTACAAAGTTTATTCTGCACATGTGCCAAACCTACAACATAAAATTGATAAATTGCTGATCATACTTTAACTAGAACATTAAATCTTTTGAGTTTCATAAATATGTCAAAAGACTGCTTAATTTAAATCTTGTCTAAAGCAAATGCACTGGGAGGAAATAATATGGTTTAGTTTAGCATACAGCACATTATAAACAGAAAGATACACAGCATTCAGAGCTTTGAAGGGGATTTTCTTATATAATATACAGGGATTCAAATGTGACTGCTTTTCAGATTATGGTTAGAGCTCCAAAAACCTTTGCTACTTTGCCATAAGGCACAGATATAGAAGGCCAAAACTTACTCTGTTTTAATTTAAATTGATGGTACATTGTTACACACAACAAACTTTAATCTTATAGCTAGGGCCCTACCAATTTCACGGCCATAAAAAGTGTGTCATGGACCATGAAATAAGCCCTTCCCCGTGAAATCCCATCTTCCCCTGCTGCTATGAGCGCGTGAGCCAGGGGGCTCCTAGTAATGCCCATCCCCTGCACAGCCGCTCTCGGGGGAAGCTCAGACCCACCTCCAACTCTGGGAACCTCCTGCGCCTTCAGGAAGCTCCGCGGTTGCTGCTTTCAGAGTCCAGCTCTGCAGGCAGCACAGAAGTGAGGGTGACAATCCCGTGACCCGCCGACAACAGGTTTGCGACCCCCGCACAATCCCATTTTGGGTCGGGACCCCCAGGGTTACAACAACGTGAAATTTCAGATTTAAACATCTGAAAACGTGAAATCTACCAATTTTCAAATCCTGTGGCTGTGAAATTGACCATAATGGACAGTGAATTTGGTAGGGCCCTATTTATAGCCAGTCAACTTTCTGCACTCTTCACAATTGCAACTACTTCTTGTTTAAATCATTGCTTAATCTCAATCTCACAAAATATTCAATACGATACTTTTCACATTTAAATCACTAACCCTCACTGTGGCTCTATTTCTCCATCTGTAAAATGTTGTATAGCATTATTTGCAAGGCTACGTAACAAATTTCTGTAAAGTGTTTTGAGACTCTCAAATGAAAGGCTCTATAGAATTTAAGTATAAACATTATTGCACTCTTTCACAGTCCCTGAAATGTGTTATCAGTAGATAGAAGGAAACAGTTCTGAAATCACTCTTTCATGGAATGAACATTTAGTATGGAAATAAAATGATTTAATTTACTCCTGTTGCAGGATGAAATAAAACCACCAATTTCAGTGAACTTGAATATCTACAAAAATATTTGAACATGAAACTGACGCTTCCAGCTGCCATTGTAATTGTGTTTCTTATAAAAATCAAGGAATTTTCAGATTAAAAATACATGAGATAACACAATTCTAAATGTTTTCTTAAACTAAAATTCCAATCAGAATTGCAAATTCATAGCAACTGATCAGACATGTAGTTGAAAATGCGCATATCTTGCCAACACACAGTTACAAACTCAAGGTGAAAAAGAGGTCAAAGACACATATGTGTCTTCAGGTTTCAGGTTTCAGACTCCGTGTTAGTCTGTATCCGCAAAAAGAACAGGAGTACTTGTGGCACCTTAGAGACTAATAAATTTATTTGAGCATAAGCTTTCGTGGGCTACAGCCTACTTCATCGGATGCATGTAGTGGAAAATACAGTAGGAAGATATATATACACACACACACACACACACACACACAGAGAACATGAAACAATGGGTGTTACTATACACACTATAAGGAGAGTGATCAGTTAAGGTGAGCTTTTATCAGCAGGAGAGAAAAAACCTGTTTGTAGTGGTAATGAAAACGGCCCATTTCCAGCAATTGACAAGGAGATATGAGGAACTGTAGGGGGAAGGGGTGTGGGGGGGGAAATACCATTTAAATTTGTTAGTCTCTAAGGTGCCACAAGTACTCCTGTTCTTTATATGTGTCTTCAGTGACTCAAACAATAGAGTAAGGAAAAACAATAGTCTAAGATGCATTGACCCAAGAGATTTGTTCAGAATCAGCTTTATGAAGCAATTAAAAAAAAAAAACTTCACAGAGCCAAAGACAGAATCCATGGTATTCCATGCATAACAAACACATTTATCATAGTGGTTAGGTAAGGCAAATGTACTGAATAAGAGCAAATGAAGGGAGAGCGAGAGTTTAACTCTCCGAAAATTAAAGTCTATCAGAAAAAAGTTGTGGACAAGCCACTTCTCTAAGTGACAGAAATACTCTAGCTATTTCCTAATTGACTCAGAAGGGGGATGGATTGGTGGGAGTTATTTCTGATCGCAATAAGAACATACAAGCATTTCCTAAGTGTGACAATGGAGGCTCCAATCTTGTTAAGTAAATATCTGACAAAATACTTCATTGGGGGCAAAATAAGAATGGATTTTTCTGTAACAGGAGTACCGAAACCAAGAAAGCAAAACTAAAGAAATCAAACAGTAGAAATCTTCATGGTGATGATTCATTTTGTCATTGACTTTAAAGAAAATAGCTGCTACAGATTCATCTCTTTTTGGCTTTTGCATGTACAGATGAGCTCACTTCTTTCCAAGTGATCACATGCCTTGCAGAAAAACATGCATACAGGCCAGGCCACTCCTTATTTTCCTGTTTAAATGGCTTCTTCATACTATTGCAGAAATACCTTCAAAAGATCTGAGACAAGACCTAAAGAGGCAGAAACTGGGTCACCTATAATCCCTGCGGAGGCTGCTAGTCCTCATAAAATAAGCAAAAGGAAAAGATTCTTCAGCAGATACAGAATATTAATACCGCAAAAGAAACGTCACTCTTTTTAAATAGATCCTTTCACTACAAGACATGTCACCATTTAGAAAGATTGAGCTCATCTATATTTTAAAAAATGTGAAAAAAATCAACAGGGCTGGTTTCCGAAAATGCAGTTAAGACAGGAAACCAAAATGAAGGTTTCACTTACCTTGCCTGGTTGGTTTCCTGTCTTAATTCACATTCTATAAGCTCCAGAATGCAAGAATCATATTTTGTTACATAATTTCAGAACAAAACAAATAAGAATGGAGCTTTCGTCGTCACAATCTTGAATTGCTTGTACATTTTTAAAAACTAGCCATCAAAAATAGAAATACAGACTCATAGGTTTAGGAGGGACCGCAAGGGTCATCTAGTGTAACCCCTTGCCATGATGCAGGATTTGTTGTGTCTAAACCACCCAAGACAGATGGCTATCCAGCCTCCTTTTGAAATAACTCATTCTGCTGTACTATATTAAAAAATATGATTTGAACCAATAATTTGGCATTTCTACCAGACTTATCTTTTGAAATTATGAATTTTAACACTTATCTTTGGTCTTGCTTATGTTGGGTTCTCATAGGTGGAGAAGTTACCTGATGAAATACACATTACAAAGAAACATGTATTTTGCTTATATTTTCATAGCCTGTCTTGTTGTGTTGGCTATGCAGTCTACTGCAGGAGTAGTTCCTAAATCCCAACTGATCTATTTAGTAATTATTTATGTCGGGTCATAAATGTGCATAGATCTTTATAGGCTGATGAAAGGCAACATCCCTGCTAAGGGATGCCCACGGCCCTGATCCTGCCTCTGGATCCGCCTGGGTGGTATGCACTCTTACCCCATACAGAGCCACGCAGGTCCAAGGGTCCAGCCCTGCAGCTCGAATTACAGGATCAGGGTTCAAGTTAAAACACAACATTGTAAAAGGCGGAAACAAACACTGGTGTGTGTGAAAGAGTGGGTTATGGGGAACGGAGGACATAGTTTAAAACAACAAGATCATGTGAATGCTTTGATTAGTAGTGTGAAAGTCATGAGAATTTCATAATAATAATAGTTCCCATAAAATACTGGTTTTGGTGGAGAAAAATACAGATTATTGGCCACATGGAAAATTTGTTTTGAGGAAGGGCTAAAAAGGGAGGGGGAAGCAAGGCAGCTCACAGATCACATTAGCACAATGCTCCCAAGCTTACAGGGCCACATGAAAGAAGGCACAGAGACAAGCATGGTAGAATGAAACAATGGATGCAACTACGCTAGAAAAAATTGTACCTGTACTTTTCCAGCGATACTACAGCTGCACTGGTGCTGGAATAGGAGTACAAATGTTTCTAGTGTACATAAGGGCAAAGAGGCATGTAGCCTGGGATGGGGGAGAAGGAAAAGTCAAAAGAAGTTTGCACAGACAGGTAGGCAGATGGTAGCGCTGTGAAGGCAAGGAAGAGGGGTGACTGAATGTGATGAGGGAGGTGAGAGGAAGCCAGTGGAGGGATCTGAAGTGGCTGTGATCAGAGTTTAAGGCAAGGGTTTTAGGCAGAGATATGGAAATATTAGAAAGGGGCAGCACAGAATGATCATATATGAATGTGATGCAAGTATTTGTTATTCAAGGGGTATTTTAGCAATCTCTGGGTTTGGCAGAGACAAAACAATGAGAGTCTGCATTGAGTAAAAATACCATCACACAGACAAATGAAGTGTTCTCAAGCAGCTCTGTACAGCCATTTACAATATTTAGCAAATTTTCATGTTTGATTAGTATTCTATTTGCCTCTGCAATCAATTCCAAGTATATTGTCATCACTCTACTTTGCTCTTGGTATATTTCTGTACTGGGGTTTTAAATGGACCTTCCCATTAAATAAAATCAAACCAGAGGAATATCAGGATGCACATTTGGTAGTACAGGAGGTACATGTCTGCTGAGCACATGTGCTATGCTTTGCAACAGCAGAACAATTAAGTCAATACAGTACTACCATAGCTGTTTCCAAACAGCTGGGAGGAAAGTTGTGCAATGTTACTAGTACCACACAAGTGGGTATCCAAAGCTAAACTTAAACTTAGCTGAATACAATCCCATGGAGGACCATTTTGTATGTCTCACAGCAGGAATCCATAAACATCAAACAACTTTATGGGATGCAGGCCTAGATTTCTAGAGCCAGAGTTTTGGAATGTTCTCCCATTTAGCTTACTCCAACTGCATCCTTCTGAACAAGGCTCACCATGGTTTTTCCTTCTCAATTCATACAGATGTATTATTCTTGATCTGACAAGAAACTGGTGGCAAGTTTTTATATTGGATCAGGGTTCTTTTGATATTTGGTCATGTTGCTTATTGAGATTTCTGCTTTTAGATTTTTGTGGGGACTTTGATAATGCACTCAAAGGCCTTTGGGTTTTGTGAGCCATGAAAATACAAGTGTATCGCTAAACAAAAAACATTTCACACACTGCACTTAAACTAGCTTTGCACAGTTACTATTATTGACCTAGCTTGTAAGGTACATTGTCCTAGGCCATCCTGAGTCATTCTTTCCTCCACAGGATAAATGACTCAGGAATCCTCTGCTCCAGCACTACAACTCCACTCCACTCTCTCTGTGTGGGGTGGAACGGTGTCCTGTACTTCTCTGAGACTCTTCCAGGGCATTTATAAACGGTCAAAATCTAGTGAGAAAGCTCTGAAAGGAGCATAGTTCAGATGATGAAGACCAAATATATCAATGGTAAATATGTGGTTTGTGCAAGGACAAAGCAAAATTACCCGTCCTTTTAGTAACTTTAACGGAATTTTTATTTAGCCCTTATTCTTCAGATAAAACTCTGACAGCAGCCAGTGGAGGTTTTCCCTGAGCAAGGACTGAGTTAAAACTGAATCAGGATTTCAGGAATGAGACTATTGTAATGACTGTTAATTTGTTGCCAAGACAATTATGGCATCATAAATACCAGTAATTATGCTAAATTTCACTAAATCATGAAAAGTGGATGAAGTGACCATGATTGTTTAACACATATCACATGGCACTTTCACCTTTTCATGACAGAAGTAGGTCTAGCACAAATGAAACTTCTCAAAACAAGCAGCTACACATACTTGCCTGGATGAGAAAATACTGGGTAAGCACAAACACACAAAAAAGAGTCTCAAATTTAGCAGTGGTGCATGTATATTCCTCAGATACAAGGTTTCAGGAAGGAAATAGATTTCCTCATCCTGTTAGTGTTCACAGACTGCCAAAATGTATGTCAGCCTGATGAACTCTTCACACACTGAGGGGCTATATTAACTGTTGTTGGTTTGGGGGGTTTTTTGGTTAAACTATAGCGTAGTGTATACTGTGTAACAGAATTAAGCTGACACAAAGACACTGGAAACAGTTCCTGCCCTCAGCTGGAGAAAGGGTCACTTCCCAAAAAAGTAAGATACAAAAATATCAAAGTACTGTAACTACTCAGTTATTATTGCTCAACTGCTGAAAGATAATACATTTATCAGACAGCATTCAAATAGCCTTTCCCTATACACCTCTACCTCGATATAACGCTGTCCTTGGGAGCCAAAAAAATCTTACCACGTTATAGGTGAAACCGCATTATATCAAACTTCCTTTGATCCACCGGAGTGCGCAGCCCTACCCCCCTGGAGCACTGCTTTACCGCGTTATATCCGAATTCGTGTTATATCGGGTTGCATTATATTTGGGTAGAGGTGTACTCAAACTGGAAAAATGTACTGCTCAGGCCTAAGTAGATTTCTCTGCTTATCCAAAGTTCTGCTTGAAATATATAAACAAAATGGTCACATATAAACCAAACAAATAAAGCAGTTTTCAATCACTGATGTGCAGAAATTATTGGGTTTTGATTCTATTTTACAAAAATGTTCCTTTCTTGTGCATTATAATCTGTAAAAAAGAAGGGTTATAATACAAGGCTAAATATTACACCAGAGGGATTCTGTGGCATTAAACCCAGAGTGCTGATTTTGAGTGCTTTGCCATTGGACCATAAGAACCAGAAGGTGGTGGACTAAAAGTTAAATTATACATCATCTCTGTTGTGATGCCTAAAAAACCCTTGATAATATCTAGGCAGCTGATGTCTCATCACACTATTCACAACTGTTTCCATGTTAGCTTGTGCTCTCCCTGCCTGTTTGTTGTTTTTTCCTGTTGTCTTTTGTCACGTACTTAGATTGTAAGAGCTTTGGGGGCAGGTACTGTCTTTTCATGATGTGTGTATACAGTGCCAAGCACAATGGGGCCCTGATTGGGGAGGCTTGGTGCTACTGAAATACAAAAGTGATGTTAGTTTAAAGCAGAATTTGTCTGTTGCGATATCTTCTTACACACTTCATTCTTGCCCATAAGCTTGGAAGAATTCAATTTTTATTGGTAAATGTTGGAAAACATCAATTTCACTGTATACCCAGACAAAAAATAATTTGCATCAATAATAGAAATGTACAGATAGGTAAAGAAAGAAAAATGCTGCTAGAGAATTATTGGATTATTGATTTAAGCATATTTACTTTGTATATTTTGATGTCTGATATTGACAATAAAGTTATAACTTTATAAGGCTCTAATGTTTGGAATCTCAATGTCTACTGTCATTAAATAATTATTGTCTGACCCCCATAACTTCCTGCAACTGTGAAAATTTCATAGAATCATAGAATATCAGGGTTGGAAGGGACCTCAGGAGGTCATCTAGTCCAACCCCCTGCTCAAAGCAGGACCAATCCCCAGACAGATTTTTGCCCCAGATCCCTGAATGGCCCCCTCAAGGATTTAACTCACAACCCTGGGGTTATTAGCAGGCCCATGCTCAAACCACTGAGCTATAAATAGATTCAAAATAGAAAAAAATCCTTAAAAATAATCAATATCTGTTGAAATTATATATAAAAAAGGATTTTGCCAAGCTTACCCATAGTCAGTGACGAGAAGCAGCTGAAAAGATTAATGAGATTATACTACTAAAATGTAATACAGTCTAGAAGGCAGCTTAATTATACTGCAAAGTACTATGCAAAACACTCAAACTGTGCTCTCTCTCTTTTTTAAAGGCTGTAATGCATTAAATGTTAGGTATATTTAATTACCCAATAAACACTCCCTAGTTGCAAAATACTATTAACACAGCAAAATCCTTTCTTTTCAAGGATAGTTCAAATAAAGGAGTGTAACATGATGCAGGGTAAACAGAAGAATCTGTTTTCCTGTTCAATGTTGTTCTTAGCCAACAGGAAAAATATCTATTTAATTATTAAGACTTGTCTGATTCTATCTTTAGAAAGAAAATTCTTCTTAAATTCATTACTGAAAGAAACAAAAAGTAAATTAAAGGGACTGTATCAGATTAAATTTTAGGGCCAAAATTTAGATAGCAAATATATAGCTTTATTACTATTTGTATTACTGTAGCACCTCCAACTAAGATTGGGGCTCAACTGTGGTAGGTACTGTACAAACACAAAGTAAGAGACACAGACCATGCCTTGTAGAAAATACAAGCAAAATACAGGAGACAGAAAGAGTGGAGAAAGGAAATACTATCATCCCTATTTTATAGCTGTGAAACCAAGGCACAGAGATAATTACCCCTATTTTGCAGATGGAGAACTGAAGCACAAACAGAGATTAAGTGGAGGATTTAAAAATCTTAATATTAATGTTTTCTATCTTTTTAAAAACAGTGAAAAGATTGTTTAACTGTCCAGTCCAATATCTTATTAAACACTTCTTTTCCAGTAGGTCTGATTATAACTGTAATGATAAGGTGTACAAATATCAGGTAAAAGGTACAGTCAACACAAATCGCTTATAACTTTACAAATTATGCTCATATATGTGTGAATGTCTTTAAAATCTTAAAGCGATAGTTCTTGAAATAATCCAAGAATTTACCTCTGTATACAATGGGATTGAAGAAAATGCCTAAATTGCTGATTATCAAGGGTTAGAAGATCAGGAATGCAGACTCATATGTTTGAGAACATTAACCTGCTTCCCTGTTATTGAATAACTTGGCTCTAGATGGATACTTTTCACAGATGTCTTGATTGAATAATGACAAATGTTGGATCCTCTCCAAGTAACACGATTTATATACTATATAAAGCAGACAATAGTAACACACACTTGATCTCTCTTGTGATAAAATAGCTTAACTATAGCATGTAGTGATGATCAGGATGATACAGAAAGCTTCTCATATTCAATCCATACGATTCTGAGTTTAGCAATCTAAACAAACTGTTTTTGTAGTTGTAGGCTAACCTCATTTGTGCATGAGGTGGAGTCTCTGGACAACACAACTGCATCTTCAAATGTATGTAGCAAGAGAAAAGAGCACAAGTCCATTAATTAGTGTTCTTGCTCTGTATTCTCATATCATATATAGGCCAGATCCTGAAAAATGCTGAGCATCCACAGCTCCCAAAGACTTTAAATGAGAACTGAGGGCATTTCGTATTTTGCAGGCTCAGGTCCTATGTTTGACCAGAGAGAGATCTGAGCCAAGACATGTTGGTAGTTTTTGTCATTTTACCAAACATATTTCATAATTCTCTATTCATTAATATTATTTGTATTTCAGCAGTGCCTAGAGGCCTCAGTTAGTGTTCCCACCCCCATTATGCTTGGCACTGTATGCAGATGTAATAAAAACTCCGAACGGTTGGAAGATCAGATTGTGGCAATTATAGTAATTTCTGTGCAAACAAAGAGAAAAATGAATTTTGGTTGATGGTTTACAGGCAAGAGAAAATTTCCACATAACCAAATATTCCAATATCTATTACCTGTAAACCATCAACTAAAATTAATATTTCTCCTCAAGAATCCTTTTCTCTGGCAGTTAGTATTACAATGCTATACGTGGCTCTGAAAAATAAGCTATTTACAGCAGCACCTCAGAGCTGTGAACACCAGAGTTACAGACTGACTAGTCAACCACACACCTCATTTGGAACCGGAAGTACGTAATCAGGCAGCAGCAGAGACCAAAAAAAAAAAAAAGCGAATACAGCACAGTACTGTGTTAAATGTAAACTACTAAAAATATAAAGAGAGTTTAAAAAAAAGATTTGACAAGGTAAGGAGATAGTTTCTGTGCTTGTTTCATTTAAATTAAGATGGTTAAAAGCAGCATTTTTTTTCTGCATAGCAAAGTTTCAAAACTGTATTAAGTCAATGTTCAGTTGTAAACTTTTGAAAGAACAACCATAACGTTTTGTTCAGTTACGAACATTTCAGAGTTATGAACAACCTCCATTCCTGAGTTGTTCTTAACTCTTGAGGATCTATTGTAGTAGCTCTGCTGAGTCAAACAACTACAGCATGAAGATCTTTGCTTCTGAATGTTGCTTCATAAAATGCAATGCCCAAGGTAACACAGTCCATCGTGGCCAACTTTAAAAGGGAATATATTCCCATTTTCTCATATATATCTTGGCATTTCTATCAACAAATCATTAATATGATTGCTGCTGACTTCTGAATTCTGGTATGTACCTCCCTCACCCTACTGATGGCAACCCTAGCAGGGTTGTAAGGTTTGGCCAACTTAGGGGTTCAGATATTAAGGTACGCAGCTGATGTAAGTCTTAAGCAAGGTTTTATCTCAAGTCCCCTAAAGGAGTTAACTCACATCAGCATGTCCCTAGTTGTCCAGGGAATGCTACAATAGTAGTACTATGAATCTACAACCCTTCATGCTGCTTGGCACATAGCCCTGTAGACAGGGGTCCTCTTAGCCCAAACTCATCACAGAGATGAGTACAAACCCTTCTTTTAAAAGGTCTGTTTCCTTCCCCAGGCCCAGCTGTCAGCTTTTCCCTCCATGACAGCCTGTACAAGCCCTTCTGGGTGTGGCAGGTCCTTTTTCCTCTCACCCAAAGAAACGTAACCTTTTCCTCACCCATCACATCACCCCCACAGAAAAACTACAATGTGACCATATATATAAATCATGAAAGCAGAAAGTGCAGAGTGATCAATCTGTAAGACTCAGGTTACTGTAGGAATTATATGGGTGAGGGGGAATGACAGGCATGAGGACATTACTAAACCCGACTCCCTGGGGTGGGAAAGTTGTGTGTTTGGGGGTTATGGTGACTGACTGAGGAGAGGACAGGTCTTGATCTGTGGGCTATCAAGTGCCTAGGAGGTGCATCGTTTTTAAGATGCTTCTTGCAAACTTATCTAGTTATTATGATGTAACTTCCTTGGAAATTATTTCCCCAATCTTATTTTTTCTGCAGGAGTAATAAAAAGCATTTTATGCAAATACCTTTCCATAGCTCTGAGGCTATGTGCGGGGCCATAGGTGCAACCATAATACAAAGAGTAGCCAAAGCATCTTCAAATTCTGCACTGTGGAGAATGAGAGGTTGAGAGGCTTGCTATGGAAAAGGGGAAGAAAAAGAAACAGAAATGGTAAGTATAAATATTCCTATAAAAAGGCAGTTTGTAATGGAGAGAATGAAATAATAAAAACATAAATCAATGCCTAAGTCCAGAAAAAGTCCCATTTTACAATGAATAAAAAGCTTAAAAAAGGCATGGAGGATGAAAATGGAAACCATTCCAAATTCTTGCTCCCAAAGTGCACCACTGGAAAGAGCTGCGCACAGAGGACCCTTACACAGAGCTCAGGCACCAGCACTCTTATAAAATGGCTACAAACTTGGACTCCGAAAAAGGATCAGTGTGGCTGGACCCCTGGGGGTGTTGGGGGTCTGCTCATATGGAAGCCTTTGTATGAATGGGGCCTTGAAGAGAATTCTGGGTACTGGAATGTGTTTTCCCACACACTTCCAGAAGTGCAGTGCCCAGTAAATTCACAATTCATTTAAAAAAACCATGTCAGAATATTAAGCCAGACCAGAAATGTAACCATGGCATGTGTTTTACTGAGATAGGGCTCATTAGAATAGGATCCTGGCCTGGTCTAGATAAAGCTGGTATAGAGTTAAAGAGATCTAAAAAAAATGTGGGAGTGAAAAACATAGGAAAATCTTTTGTGGTTCAAGTCTTTATTATTTTTGTAGTGGTTCTTTATAAGTTCTTGTGAAAGGTGCCGGACCGACAGCATATGAAATTGAAATCCCCTGTTTATCATTTATCTCTAGAAAAGGTAGAACATAGGTGGAAGCTATGCAAGCTTTCCCCTATTCTGCCCTGCCAGCATGCTTCCACTCTGAGCTGGAGGAACCATCTCCAATGATGAGGATGGTTCAGTTTCTATGTATATTCAATTCTTCATCTTTGTCTAGGGCTTGACTAAGTTTAGTACTTTGTTTTTTCCTCAAATTTTAATTTTCACACATCTCCACACTTCCTGGTTTCAGCTGGGATTGAAAGAGGAAGTACTGAAATGTTACAAGGAAACTTGTGCTTGAAAGATACCCACCCTTATTTCTTGACCACAGAATTTAGAGTGGTGTTCAAGTATTCGGATGTTTGTCTGAAGTGATATGAATCTCTGATCTGGAGAAAAAACCTCACATTTTCAATCCCATGAACTATGTAGTCTCTAGGATTTTTGCTATTTCAATACAGTATTTGCATATGTCTTAGGGGGACTTGTTTTAAGTGTTGTAATTTAACCAACAACTGGCTTAGAATCACAAGTTAAAGTCTAATTACAATTAATTGCAATCAAAGATGAAAAATATCAATGTTTAATTTGACCTCTAATTTTGGTCACTGTAAAATTAAACAGAATTAATTCCTCAATCAAGTATAGCACAATAATAAAGGCAACAGTTATTATATTTGACCTATCACCACTTGGCTAATCTGCAGTATGATGGTTCAAATTAAGAGTGCCAAATTAAAGTTATTTTAAAAAAAAAAAAAAAAGATTTTCCAGGCTTTCTTAATGTCAAAAAGCTCTAGTGCTGAAAGTGATCTCAGAGGAATGCAAGGGATTTGTGATTTTGCCCATCAGTAGTAACAATATTTCTTTTTTATTTATTGGAATGATTATAGTAACTAATTTCTTTAAAAAGACTAACTTCTAATTTAAAACAAAACTGAATGAAGAACTCAAAGGGGCTTCCCTTTAAATTATTGGACACAGATGTAAAGAACAAAACAATCAGGTGGTTTAGATCCTTTCTATATATGTGTGTATGCATCTCTGCATAGGTCCACAAATGGAATGGAAGATACTAAATTAAATAACCCACTTAGTTAAAAAGTTTTAATGTTAGTCAGATTCCTCTTTAAGCTATTCATGGCAATATATAGTACACTAGTGTACACTTCATTTGAATTGATGTACGATGCAAGTTTATGGGGCCATAAAAGCAATAGTTGTAGTAATGGTAGTAATTATTTATAATATGATATAAGATAGACAAAGGCTATGCTCCTATTTTGGCTGTACAGTTGTATGTCCAGAGATTGAAAAAGAGGTTATTGCATAAGCTCTTTTAGATGTCATACTTACTGAGAGTACGTTAGTGAGGCCCATCAGTTGAGAGATTGCAGCATTAAACAAGTAATCTTTTGTGAAGTAACTTGTTACCTAGTTATACAAAAAATGTTCACTTTCATTAGTTACTTACAATTTCCATATACTGAGCATTTTGCTTTTTAGAAAAAAAACAACATTAACAATCAGCTGCAAATTGCAATGTGCATACACATAGAATCATAGAACTGGAAGGGACCTTGAGAGGTCATCTAGTCCAGTCCCCTGCACTTGTGACAGGACTAAGTATTACCTTTCTCTCAAAACAATATCACACATACACACACCCCATATGCAATCTGCGGAGGTGATATTCCTGTGATAAATTAAATTATGAAAAACCGTGCTTATCCAGACCTCACTCTCCCCAGGCTTACGCAGAGAAAGTTCCCCAATTAAAATAGTTTTGATGGAATAATCTGAAGACACACTTTTTGATCTGCTAACACAAGAAGTCAGGCACACTGCTGGTGCATGATATAACAACACTAGTAATCTATCTAGTCATTTTCAAAATAGTTAAGAGTTCCTTTTAACCTCAGAGACCACAAGGTTCTTCCGCTCCCAGATCTTTTTGGCTTCAGCCTTCTCCTTCTCGTTCAACAGCTGAGGATTGGGCACAGTGCTGGAAGTCCTGGCTTCTATAAATTTGGTTGCTAGGGTCCAAAGGCGTGACTGCCATCTTCGTACACCAGGGACAGCATCAGCTGAGTTTAATGACAGATTTCAGAAAGAGGGAGACTTGAGTTGTAATGAATGAAGCCAACACATCAAAAAGAAACAGAAAGAAAATACCACAGAGTTCCATACCATTGAACATTGAAGGGGAAATTACATGTTGCAAGAAAAACCTCAGTGTAATTGAAAATACATTTAAAAAATTGTTAGGTTGCTTTAATGAAGACAAATGAACACTACTGGAAATCAAGAATATTTTCTAAGTAGCATTTTAGTGTATTATCCTAACTGTATAATACAATCCACTATCAAGCCTAATGTAAGAATAACCTCAGTTGACCTGTCAACTACTCAGGAAAACAGTCTTTTTTTATATGCTTTTATCTGCAAGAAAGATGGGACAAACTCCTGAATGGAGATGTTTCTTTTAAACTTTCTTCTATAGTGATGACAGAAATTACATATCAATATATAGTGTCTGCCATGGTAATGAAAGACAAAGGGCCAGATTACTTGGGATCATCTATTTAGCACCCAGCTCAGTTTGGGGAGCAGGAACTGCAAAGGGTGGCTATAAGCCACCTTTATGTCCTCCCTAATCCTTGGGGTCACCAGTCCAGACTCTTAAGTTGTCCCAGCCTCTGAGGCTGCTCCTCTAGCTGGGGACAGTTTGAGTACAACAGTGCTCAGGCCACACGTCTATACTTGAGAGCAGTGGAGGGGAGGAGTGAAGTGGTCAGGGATGAGTGGGTGGCATAAGAGCTGCTACACCACCTGGGAATTCCCCATCCTGAGATGATCCCCAAATGTCTGGTTACAATAGATTTAAGGCTGTTTTACATCACTGGAAAAGTGTAAAGCAGCTTTAATGAGGCCAAGTATCTGACCCAGTGTTATTACATAATATTGCACAGTTTCTTGCCAAAAATAAGCCAATGCTATGTTTACCAGTGTGGCCCCTTCTGGATGAATGTACATTATTTTGTTACTGTAAGGAGAAGACAGGCCTTAGGCAGTGTTTACAGAAGGCTTATTACACTGTTTTCATTATCTTTCCTTCCCATTTTCTTTTTGAAAATTTGTTAACTGTTTCTTTACTGTTTTTCCAATATTCCCTTAGCAAGAGGTGACTCTCAAAAAATATCTTTCTTTACACTACTCTGTGTTTGACAAGAGACTTGTCTGAATGGCAAAATGCTTTTCTCCTAGCATTGTATAAGATATCTGTGCTTGTACGTATGAAAGAATGTGTGTATAATATAACCATCAAACTGTAATAACACTTTGCAAAATAACACCTTTTATCCAAGGATTGCATAGCACTTACAAAAAGGGGATAAAGTTTCATTATTCTCATTTTCAAGAAGGGGAAACAACAGCAAAAAGGCTGTGTAACACTGGATGACTCACTTAGAGCCTGATTTCAATAAGATTACTCACAGAGTAAGGCACTACTAAACGTTAGCAAGGGCAGGAGAATCCACGAGAGGCGGGAATAGAACCTACTGACTCTCAGTCTTGTGCTTTCAGGAAAGGATCGTGATAGGAATCTAACACAAAAAGTATTATCAACTCCACCCCCAAAAGTTTGTTGTTAGAAATGTGGTAGTTTGGTACATAGTGAATAAAAAGGTAATGATACAGACTAGCCTGAACTGTAGTTGGTATAGGCTGCACTATAAGATGCATCAGACAAAGAACGAAGAGGTAGAACAAATCATTTAAAGACATTTATTTTTTAAAACAATGTAGTTAGATATTTTACTGAAGTCCTGTGTGACAAGAAATGCATGCATTTTCCTGTGCACACCAAATATTATGAAGGCAGACAGAAAACAGAAATTAAAATTAAGATGGCATTGGGGCTGCACATTCATTTAGAAAAGGCAGAGCCCCATAAGCAAGTCACATTTAAGGGGTGAAACTAGATAGACACTTGTACATGTTTTGTGTGTTTGTAGGATCCATTATTTACCCTAGTTTCATCAATTATGTAACTCAACAACATACAATCTAAGTGTCTTTATCAGCATCTTTCAAATGGTATTCAGAGCCCATTTGACAAGCTGTGTTGCATAAATGTCTACAATAAATTAAAGCAGCTTAAAGCTCCAAATGGATTCTCCCATCATGAAAACATGAGAGACTGTATTAAAAAGGAGGAGGTGATCTAATCTTAAAATAGTTGCTTTCTAAGTCATTGGTAAGAAGAGAGATTCAGAGACTGGGGTAAGAAATTATTACCAAAGGAGCTATTTTTTACACACACCTGATCTTAGCTTTTAAGAGGTTTATAAGGGAAGAAGGGAGAGAGGTGCTTCCTAAACAAGTCTGTAGCCTAATTAACACTGTGTTGCAAAATTAGCTTCTTAAAGATAATTTTCTCAATTTATAAAGTGGACATGTAGTCCAGTTCTGTGGCATCACTTTTCATAAACTACAAAGATCATAGTTCAAATAAGCTAAAACAGAAGGAAAAGACTTATAAAAAGTTGCTTAGTTTTTTTTCTCTCTGCTTCCATTTCCCTCAGTGTACAGGATGTCTTCATAATAATGGAACATTTCTGCAGGCTTTTTTCTGCCTAAGACTAATATTCTAGTGTGCAGCGAAGATGCCATATTGTTGTAGATCCTTGCTTTCAACAGCCTTACAGAGATGTATGTATGCAGTGGTGTTGCAGCTGTGTCTGTCAGAGGACATTAGAGACACATCATCCTTAATATTGCATCAGATCCTATGCAGTAGCCTCATGTTGGAACACCCTTTATAGAAAAGATTCTTCAGTTCTGTAGAAACCTTCCCAATAGAAAACATTCTTTTCAATATGAAGCCTGGAACAGAATGACCTAATCTAATTTTTGATTATATGTGAAAGTCTGAAGAACCCATTATCAGAAATTAATGACTCCTAGAAAGGTCAATCAGATGGTCATATTTACCTGCTCCCATAACAGAAGAACAATTAGTGAAACTGAAGGCAACATATGTAAAGATGATTAAAAGGAATACTTTTTCAAAACATGACAAATAAGGTGCCACAGGACTCTGTCGCTTTTTACAGATCCAGACAAACACGGCTACCCCTCTGATACTTTTCAAAACATGGCATCATTAACTTGTGGAACTCACTGCTACCAGATATTGAAGCCAATAGCTTACCGGAATTCAGAAAAGGATTAGACATTTCTATAGATATTGAGAACATCTATAATTATATAAGGTAGGATAATATTTTTGAGAAGTAATATAAACCCTCATGCTTTAGGAATTAAGCCAACCACTAACCAAGGGAAGACTGCAATGTCCTCTGAAGCATCTGGTACTGGTCACTCTCAGAGAGAGGAATGTGACCCAGCATATGAGACCAGAGGTCCACCTTTGTTCCTATTATTAATGTTAAATACATACATAACTAACAAAAGTATCTTTGATCCCAACAAAGGTCCCGTTTTAGAAAGACAGCCAGTGTAATCTTCTCATTACATCAGCTGTTCACATTCAATTCTCCAAATCACAAACAACAAACTGTATTTCAAACAGAAATAAACCAAGAGGAGGAAAGAATCAAAACAACTTGACTTACTTTTTGCATCCCATAAGATGTCTTGTTCTGGAGGCGCGGCAAACAGGATGTACAGTCGCATAGTGTCTATGCCATACTGCTCTACTAATTCCTCAGGATCTATCCCATTATGCTTGGATTTACTCATTTTTTCCCATGTAACCTGCAGCTTCTCTTTGGTTTTTATGTGAACTGGTTCAGTCCCTAAATATATAGAACATATACAATAATAACTAATTTGGTTCTACAAACATCTGGAGCAGCAGAACTTAATACTAGGTTATTTCTAATCCCTTCTCTGATAGCCTCATATAATTGAAAGAGAAAAAAACAATTATGAGAATAAGACAAAAAACTTTTTTACTTTCATATCTTTACTGAAGTACATTATAATGTTTCCATCACGCAGGGGAGAAAATGTCTTTCTTCCGTTTTATAAAGCTAAATCCAGTGCTCGTGGAAGCTAAATCTACTGCATTAGGATTTTTGCATTAGTGTAGCTATCTCAATGCAAACCTCCTGCGTAGATGTGCTGTACTGGTGTGTACTTGCACTGGAGCAAATTTACCTTGATTCCATCTTTGGATGTTTATAGACAGCAAGTTTGCAGGTTTCAGCTAGAGTAAATCACATCGGTGCAAGCACCGCTTTACAATGTATCCATCTACATGGGGAGTTTGCACTGGTGTATAGCTACACCAGTGCAGTTTTCCCTACTGCACACAGACTCTGCCTTTTATACAAGGTACAAGTATAGCACAGGCAGTAGCAAACGTATGTTTTCTTAAACTGCTCTGCAAGGATCGCATGTAAGCATTGGAGAGAAGTTCATTCTATGCCCATTCTATCTAGATCTTATCTGTTCAGATTGCCAACAATGGTGTTGACTGTGCTAATGGTTTTGTAATGTGGACATCAGTCTACTAGGAATGGAATTGAGACCACCAACTCCTTTCACATGGGCTAGTGAATGGCCTCCATAAGATACTCACTTTTAGTCATTTTTGGACATAGACTAGGCTTAAGTAAAAACAAATATAGCAGAAATATTGTGTTTGGTAATGGTTACAGGCAATTGGAGTAGTATTTTCTCTGTATGTGGATTCAGCATTAAGCATATGAGTCCAGAACACACACAAAAGTCAATCTCCGGTTTAATGATTACAAGAATTCACTCCTCACTGATGAATTTTCCATGCACTATGACTTGTACATCCTTTTTCACTGAACTAGCCCTTGACTTTTCTGGATGCACCTGTGCTGGTCATCCCATACGGTCTCTTACCAGTGAGATCAATTTCCTCTCTCTTCAGATATTGGCTTGTTGTTGTTAGTTTATGTGTCTGACTCTTGATAAGACCTTGAACCAAGAGTTTATAAAAAGGCTCCCTGAGGATGAAAGGAAAAGGAAACCCGTCTGTTGAAAATAGCTGTCAAAAGCACATTTTACAGTAAGCTTTAGAGGCTGAACTCAATTAGACAATTATTTAATGAAAGAAGAATGTCACACTGACAACTGAAATAGCTGTCACCTGCAAAAATCAAAGGATATTTTAAAGAGAAACTTTAATGGGGGAGAAAAATATTTATGAAAAAAGCAATCTGACCAGTCACTTTCTGCATCCGTCTTTCTGTCACTCAAATATTCATGTTTGAACAAATGCCTTTTCTTTTACAAACCTAGGTCTTCCTTCTGAGTGTTCCCACAGCACAGGAACACTGGAGTTGCAATAGTGGATCAGAGTCCAGTGTCCTATTTCTGGCAATCGCCAGCACCAGTCAACTCAGAGGAAGGTACAAGAATCCCACAGTAGGCAGATGTGGGATAAGGGTAAACTTAGAAATGTCTACACGTTAGTTACATAACCCCTACTATTAACGTTGGTTTTGACAACTACCTAATTTAACAGAGGAACACTTGGAGTGTCTTTATGAGCACCTTCCAAATGGTACTTCATAACCTACCTGACAAACTCAATTGCTTAATTGCCTACAATAAATTAAAGGCACTTAAAGATGCAAAAGCTGCAACTGGATCATAAGAACAAGAGAACATCTTAAAAAAGAAGTGATCCAATCCTAAAATAATTGTTTTCCAAGGTAATCATAAGATGAGAGTTCATAAATTGAGTCTTTGCTCCTTATTTCAGGAGAGCAAGCCCTCCCAGACCATTAATTAAAACAGTTAAAAAAATTACAAAAAGGTGAAAAATAAAACAATTAATTTTCTCCCCCAATACATATGCCTTTCTCTTGAATTTAAAATAGACATTTAAATAACTACCATATTTTACCAAATATGGGAACGTTAACTAAATAATCAGAGCATCAAAAACTGGGTAAATGTCCCAACTGGAGGTAATTTTTCAGGGAACGCTTGTCTTTTCATGACACAGCGTTAGTTCAGGTCAGATGCCATGTTGATAAAAGTTAAATGTAGGAATGTGCATTTCCAATTTCTGTTTACAGGGAGAGAGGCTCAAAGATGCAGTACAAAATACTTTACCATATACGGGGAAAAAGAAAAAAGGAAACATATTTGATTCAAGTGGGAGAGTACAGAAGGATGGAGACATGCCCAAAATCAGAAATGCTCAGCCTGTGAAAAGATCTGGGGGAGAAGGCAGTGCTTAGAAACAAATGCAAATCAGTACTGAATTTCTTCTGTCGCTCAAAAGGGTTTCACCCTAGGAACAATGTTGGGATGACTCCATCTGCTGGTTAAAGGAAATACAATTTAAAATTGCTATCAGGTAAAAATAGTTCCTTTGATTTTTTAAAAAAACATTTCCAAAGGATTTAGGCAGAATACTACATTATCAGGAACTATTTTATACATTTAGCCCCAATCCTAAGACTTATGCAAGTGCTTAACTCTCCACAATGAATAGTTACATTTAAATTAATGAGACTACTCACCGTGCATAAAGTTAAGCATGGTCAAATTAATGGCTCTACTCACAGTGCATAAAGTTAAACGTGTGTAATTCTCTGCAGGATGAGGGCCTAAGGCAAAATGTTACTACTAGTGCCCTGAGCCAGTAAATATTCACAAGACATATATGTACACAAACAACAAATGCAATACAGACTGTAAGAAACTGATCATTTAGCTAAACTTGACGAGGAAGAAAATTCAGGCTCAGAGAATGAAATGTAAAATATACCATTGAAAATAATATTGGTACCTCTGCTTCTTCTAGCTCTATAAAATTTCATTCATGCCTGTGGATGCCAGATGCAGTCTGAGACTGATGCTTGAATTATTTTTCATAAAAATCTAATAATACTTACTTGTGTTTGGTCATCTTTTGATCATAACAAAAATGGCTCAAGAATCTAGCATAGTATAAATGCATAACTGCATGCTCCTTTCCCCCAATGTACAAATCCACAGGCATCCAGTAGTCGGCCAAGGCTTTATTAAAAGGCCTAAAACACAAAGTAACAGAAAGCATACATTAAGTATAAAGCAAAAGGAAAAAACAGCTTTACTGGAACACCTCCAATAAGACTTGTCTGGAAATAGATGTTCACAGTGAGCTGCATGTGCATCTTAAACTACATTCTATTAATTTTGCTAATGACTTAATTCCTTATTTTTAAAAAGCAATGTTTGACATGGTTAAATTACAAAAATCTGTGTGAGAATTTTTAAAAGCTATAGAGAAAGATTCACTGGAATATAATTTACATATAATATCTTAGATGTATGACTATCAGTTCACATGTACCACCTAAAAACTAAAAAAATGCCATGAAAATATTTGCCCGATTTCTATGGAACTTTCATAACTGGGTTGTGGTTATCTGTTCTAGCCTTTTGTGGTTACAAATTGATATTTTGTGGGGGAAAATATATAAAATGTGTATATATGGCTATATATTATTCTCCAAAATATACAACAATAAACCAATTTTAAAAATATTGGAATGATTTCATTTATTTATTTAAAATGGAAGGTTTGTGTTGCCACCATTAGAGGGCAGCATGACATTTATTATAGTGTTTAAAAAGCATATTCGGAATATTCATTTGGGGCATCGTAAACAAACTTTAAAGATACTGTTTTGGTTTACACCACTTCAAGTAACTATGTCTCTTCAAGGCATGTTTTATAGCCCCACTCTTTAGCAAATGTATCTATTGGACTACCTCAGCTTGTATCAGAACTGTGATTTTATTTTGTTATACATTAGTTATGCTTCCTTAATTAGAGATGAGCCTGGAATAAAACCCTGGATCAGGACTTCACATGTCCATAATATAGAGGAAGGGATAGCTCAGTGGTTTGAGCATTGGCCTGCTAAACCCAGGGTTTGAGTTCAATCCTTGAGGGGGCCACTTAGGGATCTGGGGCAAAATCAGTACTTGGTCCTGCTAGTGAAGGCAGGGGGCTGGACTCGATGACCTTTCAGGGTCCCTTCCAGTTCTAGGAGATAGAATAGATTATGGAGATATACCTATCTATAACTAGTCACAAACCCAAATCTCAACACTGTTGTACATAAAGTTTCGAAATGCAGATCTGAGCTTTTCTTAAGTTCATTGTGTCCAGATTTGGTGTTTGGAGTTTGACCCATAAAAATAAGGGCTTGTCTATATGTTGTTTAACTAAGGCCTTATCTAAACTACAAATGTGTTGGGTGTACAGTTATATCAGCATAGCCCCCTGATGCAGCAGATGCCGACAGAAGGAGGTTTTCCGTTGGCATAGTAATATCACCTCCCGGAATGATATTAGCTCTGCTGACAGAAACACTCTACGGTTGGCACAGCTGCATCTACACTGAGGTTTTTGTCACATCATAGCTACATTGGCTAGGGTAGTATTTTTTCACACCTCTGACTGACACAGCTATGCTGATAAAACTTTGTATAGCATAGACCTGGCCTAAAGGTATGATTTTAACTGATTTAGTTAAACCTGTGCAAAATGCTATGTGGGCACTCTTATTTCAGTAGAAATCAAGCTTATTTCGATTTAATTCATGTCCATTAAGAACATGCTTAAGCTGAAGAGAAATGAGTGTGTCTACACAGGGGTTTGCACTGGTTTAACTAAACCAGTAAAAGTTCATGTGTAGTCAAGGTCTTAGTTTGAGCTATGAATCCTGTTCAGAATGTTGTTTTGGGTCCAGTTCTATTTAAAATATGTTATTTCTATAATTTAATTAATTTATTCCAAAGATGTTACTTAATGGTATATCAATACACACCCAGACTGTGCTCAGGGCACAAGCACCACCTGTAGCAGAAAGACAACTAGGACCAATAAATGGAATCCTCTCCATATCCCCCAAGTCTTTATAACCAAAACTCTTCATCAACTCCTTTTCCTCCCCCACCAAGAGAAGCAAGTGGATGTCTTAGTATCTCATGTCAGATAAAAAGCAGCTAACTAAAAACAAACATGTAAATAGTTTTAATGACTGAGTTTGTCTTAAAAAAAGACCCACTGACCAGGATCTTTTTTTTTTTTTTTTAAATAAAGTAGACAAGAATTTTCAACAAAAATCTCTCTCTCCCCCACCCCATGGAGGTCAGATTCTAAATCAGAAACCTTGGCATGTAAAACAAGGCAGATCCCAACAGCCGGGTTTGCCTATCATAGGATCATCACATACTACCATTCGCTGGACACACTGAAGCCATTCTATCAGACACTTTCCCTATATATCTGTGTGAAGACTTAGTAACCCAGACAGTGATACTTCTTATCTAATTTATGGCTAGCCTTTTGCCTACAGAGCGGCTCATAAAATATTCAAGAGACAGTAATCATAGGCTGGCTGTCCAGCAACTGCAGACAGCAATCTAATCTGGACAGTGTATAGAAAATACATTTTGGACTGTTGAGTCAGCCTTTGTTCAGCCTGCTTTAATGCTGGGTTTGACAGAACCTCCAGGGCACAATCAGCTTTGCTAGTACGATAGAAGATGGAGTAAGTAAACTGATAAATAACTTTGTCTATCTCTCACACTGCCCTATTTTACAGTCACTAATGCATAGCATATCTAGAGTTTCCTTTTGTAATACTGTATTTAACTGAAGTAGTAAGATGGCAATAGGCCACTATGATGATACTTTATTTTAGCTCTGGACCTAAATTAGCACGACTCTGGCTAGCATAGATTGGTGGTTTTCTTAATTTCGGTCTCTGGGGGAAATTGCTTGATTTCTCACTTCTTTCCTTCTCCGTCAGCTCTTGCCAGCTGGATGTGTTGCTATAAATCCCAGAAGAAGCCAGTTAGCTATATTCTTAGATAGTGGCAGAATGTAAGCACACCAGCAACAACAAAGAGAAAATTAAAGGCTTTGTCCACATTACAGAAGTTACACTGGCTGTTTCTGCCTTAGTTGACGGAAAAGCACCTGACGTCCACACACATAAGAGACTTGGTCTACTGCTGTAGAGGAAGTAATCAGCTTAAGGAGTAAAAGCTGTGGATCACCAGCTGAGTGTGTAGTCTCAGCCCTTTCATGTCCCATTAGGGGCTGATAGCCTTATTCCATAGTACAGAACAGTTCCCAAGGCTACTCTAACTTGAGTAGGGCCAGTCAGCATGCAGAGAATCAGGAACTCATAAGGGGGTTCCCAGACAAGCTCCCATCCTGCTGCACCCAGCAGACAGTAGAACTACCAGAGTATCTGGCTGCTTGTTTTTTCTTTTCTTTCTACTCCTGCTATGTAAAACAGGTCCAGGTTACATGAACACCCATATGACCATGGGCCTGCCTGCAAGCTGCCTGGATGCCTTACCTATCAGAGTTATGAGGATCAGTGTATCTCAGGTAATACCAAGATGAATCAACAAATGTATCCATGGTGTCTGTTTCCCTCTTTGCAGGTCCTTTGCACCTGGGGAATAGAAAAATTTTCAGCACTCCTAGATGAAAAAAAAAAATCACATGCTGATTTTTTTTCACATCTTGAAGATAATAAAACAAATGCTATGAAAGCCCAAGAGAAAGGAAAAAGTATTTTGCCATGAAATAGAAGGATAGAAAGATATTCAAAAACCAGTACATTCTTCTGGTACTATCAGATAAATCATTTATGACCACTTCCAGTAGAAAGAGTAGGGTAGGCTGCATTTCACTGGTTCTGGTTTTATAAAATGATCTGTTTTTCCTGATTAGTTGGGATTCCACTTATTCGCAGGAAAAACAAATTTAGTTTAATTCCAGTTTTCACTGGGAAGGATCAAATCTTTCCCAGTCATTGTAATATTTTAATTCATGATTACTGCTAGAACAAATCAATATTTGCTAGGTATTATATTGAAGGTACAGACTAAAACAGATTCAAAATGAGAAGTTAAAAGCTGGAATAGTTTTTCCTTCCCCCATGAATAGAAATAATTTGCTCATGGAAACAAACAGCAGGAGGAAACTTTTTTAAAACTAGGTTTGCATTTATTGCAACTACTCAGTATTTAAGTATGTATCTGCTAAAATAATGATAAATTTATAATACAAATGAAATTTTGCAACCTGCTGCAAACCTGTGTGCACTATATATAACACAAAGAATGTCAACTGGCTGTTTAACACCTACAAAATTGTAACTCTAATCTGTTACTGTGCTTGGAAGCTTCAGCTAGCACACCACGAGACTGCCTGCTTGATAGTGTAAACCTTAGAGAGCATATTAAACAAGCTCTTCAACAGCAACATTGGCTTCCTAGTCACTGCTGGGTGTGGTGAGTCTTTGGTCTATAAAGCCTTTATATGACTTGGGTCCTAACTACCTAAGACACCACCTCCCTCTCTGCGTATTTGCTACAGAATTTCCGGTCATCTGAGGCATGTGAGATGCATGTATTTAGTGGTAAGTATCAGAGGACTTATGTCTGAGTGTGATTAGTAGAAAGCCTTTCCTTTCCTTTCTCAGATGACTTAAACCAAGTCTGCTACCCTGAAATGCATGGTGCAAAGCAGGGGGTTGGACTGCTGTGGTGATGTCAGGTTAGCAGCCCAGAATTTTTACTTGATAACTGCTATCTCATGCTCCAGAATCTAAACTTCCATTAAAAAAAGTCTCTAGCCTTTACAACTGTGGAGTTAACCTTCAAAATGTGAACCAAATGTGAGTTAATACAGTCACATCTGCCTGAGTTTGCAAACAGTCTGAAATATTCATCTCAATAGGATGCTAATTCTGAAACCAATGATAATTCAGTGTCTTAACTGAGCAAAACAAATAAGACAGGAGAGAGGCAATTATATTAATATCTGCATAATTCACCCTGAATGGTGCCTCATTCTGGCAACATGAGTAGATGAGCTTGGGTTGCAGGCATAGCTTAGGGAAGTACCACCACTTATTTTCTCTACAGTCTGATCTATGTGCAAGGCCCATCTCTTTTAACAAGCTTTTACTTGTAGCTGGATAACTGCAGTGGAGGCATCTTGTTTCTAGTTGACTTTTTAGTTTAAAGAGTCAATTATATTAAATATTGTACACGTGCCCAGAGACTAGGATAATATGTTTATTACAAAATAAATAAATATTGTATTATACTATAACAGAATTGTCTCAGCCTATCAACTTCTGGGATACTTTACATAGCAGTTATGCAATTCCCTGCATCCTAGTTGGCTATGGCTCATTAACTAGGTAAATTCATGGACAGGTCACCCAATGGTTATTAGCCAAGATGGTCAGGGACACAACCCCATGCTCTGGGTGTCCCTAAACCTCTGGTGTCCAGAAGCTGGGACTGGATGACAAGAGATGGATCACTTGGTAAGTTACCCTGTTCTATTCATTCCTCTGAAGCATTTGGCTATCAGAAGACAGGATACTGGGCTAGATGGACCATTGGTCTGACACAGTTTGGCCTTCTTATGTTTTTAACATAGTGACAGCATGCAAGCCACTATACTCCGGCTACTGATAGCCTACAGCTAGCCATGCAGACGGCAGACATTTGCCTATTCACTGAATGATTTTTAACTACTGTGAAGTCATTATGCACATCATTCCACTCATGACTGGTTACAGCTTCAGAACTCCACATCTGTATGTCCACAACTACAGTCACCTCAGCTTCCCATCTCTATTCATCCTGTTAATCCACCTAATCCCAGCTATTAAATACTGCATGTAGATGGAGTATATAGTCTAGAGGAGATCAGAACTAGTGTTCCCTCTTCACAACAAAGGCATTTCAACATTTATATCAGTGGGAAGCCTGGAGTGCGAGCAACAAAGATTTCAGTAGGAGTCAAGGATTTCAGACTAGAAGACATTGCTGAGAGCATTACTTCAATATTACAATTCATTTAGTCAGACTGCCTTGAAATATCCGTACTCCTTAACAAGTTACTGTGCAGTGTTTAAAAAAGCCTACCTGAAACGACATTTTCTTTGCAGAAATATGCAGATGTATGTCTTTCCTTTACTTAAAATGTATATCATCATCAAGTCAAACACATTTCCAGTGAGCCACAGAACTGCCCTGTGTAAGCCACCTAATTACAAATGAGAATCACGCTAATACGCCAACCTTCCAAAGTAACAGCTTTACAGTTTCTGTGTTATGAAGAGTGAGAGCCTTAAGGTCACTTTATGTCCCTGGTTCTCCTGCATGGCAGCCTGACAATGCCCTGCTCGCTGGGTCAGCTCTGCTGACAGCAGGGTTTCACTATATGCCTGGAAAGGAAAGGGTTTCTATCAGGGATTCCTCGGGTTCTCTTCCCTCCACCTGCAGAAGGTGAGCACAAACTCCAGTGTACCCAACACTCAACCAGCTCTGGAGACATCTTGGTTTTCTCTAATGAATTTGTATCTTTCTAAATCTGAACTACATGCTTCTTCTTAAAGAGCTGGGAAACAAACTGTATGATCAAAATCTGAATCATACACCTATTAACTCCTTCAACCTGAATTATTTGCTGCCATGTAAAATGCACCAGGCATGTAAATCTTTATAAAAGATTCTACTGCAGTAGCACCATCTTATCTCTGTTGTTGGACTTATTAATTAATTGATCAATATGTTAGTTTCCTTAACAAAAGCAAATGAAACAACTCAATATACACTCCAATCTTTGCTTTAACTCTGCTGTTGAAAGAGAAAAAAAATCTTGCAATAGATGAAGTAAGCAGTACTATAAAGAACTGGAGAAAAAAACTATTTTATTTTTCTCATTTTCTTTCCTCTAACTTAAAAACACTGAGCTTTTCCTCCACTAGGTATTTATCAAGAAAAAGAGTTTGTATTAAGAAACAGTAAGAGGCCATATTATGGCAAGAAGAATTATAGCAAGTGGACAGTATATAATATTTGCTCACCTTGGACATGAACAGTTTATCCACTCTGGGACAGTTTCTAGAGGGGAGGCTCCCTTTCCTGTAAAGGTGGTTATATTGGGCAACTCCACAGGTAAGTCCTCATAAGGCACAGGGACTGTGCCACAGGTCTGGCAGTGGATTATGGGAATAGGTGTTCCCCAGTACCGCTGTCGAGATATTAACCAATCTCTTAACTTGTCACTTGTTAGGTTTCCACCTACTCCTTTATTTTTGACCTGCTGAGTTAGGGCTTTTAAAGCTTCCTCCCTAGTCATGCCTGTGAACTGATAAAAAGAAAGACAGACATTTGATATATGCTACTATTGACAATGCTGTAATAGCCCCATTATGTTGTTTTTCATATGCATAGTACACAAACCCAACATTCAAACTCTGATGGGACAGAGGTTCCAAGCATTTTTGAGGTTCCCCATTTTTTTTTTTCTGGTTCACACCCATCCATCTTCCAGGCTTCCACATGTCAATCACCAACCTTCTGGTCACCCTTGAAAGCCTATCAAGGTCACTCCCTTGATGGGCTGAATGGGTCATTGCTGAGGAAGGGCCTGTTCAGCACTCCTGGCCTCTGTTGGCCAGATATCTGCAGTTAAGGTGGATTCTCCTTACTGCAAGGCATCCAGTATATTAGTACTCCAAGGCAGACATTGCAAGAGTATGGTTGGCAAATCAGACCTTCCCTCACATATTCATTCTGGGTGGTTTTATACTTCACTTCTTCATATATTTTAAACATTCAATATCCCTCCCAAGTTAGACAGACACAAAACCTGTCTCCTATTCAACAACAATCCCCCCTTCCTCAGATTAATATGTGCAGACTCTCAAGAACTCTTCAGTGTTAGTTTAGGGTTACATCCTTACACAGCCATGAAGCTATCAAATGGCCTGTAATAATATTTCCAGTGAATACAACCAAGGGGACTAATATATTAACATTTAACCTGAAAGAAGAACAAATGTGTAAATGAAGAACAGGAAAAAACATCATGCCATTTTCATGATGGAATTTATTATTCCTTCTCTATTGTAAAATTTAGACTATTATAGCATTTTTCTTCTTTCGGGTATGTTAAATTTTGAAGACTAAGCCTTGAAAACAAAATATTTGGCATTTTCCAGGAAGTGGGTTTTAGTATGCACTATCACTGTACTTTAGAAAGAAACGCAGTACAAGTGCACCAACCTCTCCAGAGTTGACGAGGGTCTCCAAACCATCTGGTAGTGTTTCGATGACTTCAGAGAAAGAGAGACCCAGATTCTGAGCAACAGCAGCATCTTCTGGATTAGTACTAGGAATTCCTAGCCATGGAAGGGGAAAAAAGTCAGTTCCATAATTGGCTAGCATGGCTGCTCCTCATCATTTTTTTTAGGAAAATATTTTCATCTATTGGCACTTACTTACTTCTTTCCAACGGCTTTAAAAAGATATTGGCAAGTAAAATTTTGCCAAAATTTCACAAAATTGATAAAAACAAGCTTGTGAAATTTCAGTGACCGTTCTAAACAAAACATTCTCTTATAGTGTTTACAACCCAAAAATCATTATTACTGTGCTAGCTCAGGAAAACCTGAAAATGATTGGGTCTGAAATTGACTAAAAATAAAACTGAAATTGACTAATCTGTTTTCATTTACCAAATTGAGAGAAATGCAAAAGCTAATCGAGTAGCATAAATACATAGTAAGTTGTTTTAAAATAACTGAAGGTGTTATTAAAAACAAAGGTTAGGTTTTTTAAAAAAGAAAATGACTTAACTTAACAATGTCCTTCAACACTGCTGCCCCTTCTTTTTAAAATCTCATCCTTTGCTATCAGAAAGTCATCTCCAGTAATTCCAATTCAAAGTTATGTCAACCTTCCATTCAGAATAAAGCTAGAGAAAGCATTTCTTACTGCTGCCAGAATAAGCCATTCTGTCAGAATATTTAAGGCCACCGATGACACCTTTTCCCACTGTGCCTTATTACCTGGGACATTCACACATTTTGAATGCAAGTCTCTTCTAACCCACATAGAATTCTTTTTATTGCTGCAACTTACCAATATCAAAAAGTGATGTATTATTTTAAAATAACCCTTGTTCACAATGTTACCACCTGACAGCTGCAATCTGTTCAGCAGCTGTTGTGTTTCACCTACAAGGACTGCATTCTGGTCGTTAGCTAAGAAATCCCCATTTTTATTATACGTATTTATATTAAAATATTAATTATATGTTGTTTGACATACTATATAACATGGTGATGTATATCCTTCTACGTTAGTTTGTTTTCATTTTGTGGGGGTCAATTGTTCTATTTTTTAAATAAGTCTGCATTACTAGGTTGGCCTCCATCAGCCAGAACAGCAGATATATTGACCAACCCAAATGTCAGGTTAGCTTTTTTCCTTCCTATTCTTGGAAACAACTGTTGATATTACAGATCTAGAGGCTCTCAAAAAATGATCTAAAAAAACCAACCACCTTAGAATTATCGCAATACAAACTTGAATTCAAAAATAACATACACCCTTACTCAGCCACGGAACTGCCCATTATGTTAAATATTTCAACTGTCTCGATATATGGAAATACATAAGCAGATAACTAATGCAAAACAAAAGAACAAACAAAAAAGAAACCAAAATGTGGAATCACTATGAAACTCCACAGCAGAAGCTCCCTATTGCCATTCTTAAACTCCTATTAAAGCATGGTATATCGGTATCTTACTAAGTCAACGAACCCCCTGCAATCCACCACAGGTGGTTTTACCATATGCTGCACAAATAGAGGAAAGCAGCTCCCACATTTTAGTCTATTTTTCTTTAGAGAAGATGATGATGCCACTGTCCTATATCAAAACTCAACAGTTGGCATCCAGCATTTCTTGGGAAGATCTGGGAGGTATCCAGCATACATAAGACCAAAGTACATGCCAGTGAACAAAATAAAGGCTTGTCATGAAAAGTAATATTAGGGAAACTCAATTATTTGGCCTCTCCTATTCCAGAAATTGTTTTGATATTCTTTGCCTCCCAAAAATACAATGGTGTATTAGTTATTTACTCCTTGGAGATTAAAGTGGAAGTACGTGACAAAAATGTTGAACGGAACTGTATTATATCAAATCATCACTAGGAGTCAATAAAGAATATGGCACATGGAAGTCATATTAATACTGATGGTATATCACACCCAAACTAATAAAGATGCAGTAAAATATCCTATCAATACTCATACAATATTTTAAAATTATTTTTTAATTGAATTTAGTTCTTATCAAAAGTTCCAGATTAACAGCCTGGAGCTTGACTTTCTTTATCTAAAGAAAATTTCAAGATAACCTATTCATTCAAAAATGAATATTTGAAGCAATTTGTGTGTACAAAGCTACTCAATACATACACAAACAAGTATGTGCTAAAATTCTGAACGTGCAAATTTGGAGACTCTTGAAAATCTGGATTCCTCCTAATAAAACAGCCAAGTTTGTTTAACATCTTGAAGAAGATGAATACCTTTAAAAAGTTACAAGGCTTTGTAACCCTGGCTGGCTTTGCAAAGGCTGAGAGGGGGACACCGAAAAGGAAGGCATTGATTGACTGAGTGAGAAAGACAGGGAAAACACAGAAGAAAGACAATACATGGAATCTTTAAGATTTTAAAAAACACTTTTTTGGACTAAGCCGAGTTAGGTTGTTGGTTTTTTTTTTTTTTAATCTCTAAAAGAAATTGAAAAGATCCAAAACACACTTTGTTTTGTTCCCTTCTGTCTTCCCTCCTCAATGCCTCAATGTCCTCCCCCACACTTGTTCATATGCATCTTCCTAACATGTATTAAGCTTTTACAGCTCTTTAAGACTATCTAAAAAAAAAATTTGTGAAGGAAAATAAGACAAATAAGATGAAGGTAGAAACAACCTAAAAAAATCTCTCACTTTAACAGTTCACATCACTCACCTACATTTTACTGATTCTAAACGGGGCATAATAATACAGTCTATTATATGATTGGGCTAACGAGTTCCAACCCATGCTGTGAAACTCATAATATCACAGCTAGTAGGCTAGTCACATCACTTGATTTATTCAATCCATTTTTTCTAATAACTGTTAATAAAGAATTTCTAAGAAAATTCAGCAGCTTATGAGAACATAATGAACTTAAAAACTGATTAAACAAGAACCCACCAAGAGGAACTCTGTATTTTATTATTGATTTTTTGTTCAATCAGACCTCTGAAGTGGCCCCTGTTTTCCAGAAAGCTGCACATTTGGGCTAATATTCCACATTTGCCACCCAGCCTGGTCCTGCCCTGTAGGGTAGCATACATAGGCTAATACTCCCCAGGACGTAAAACCAGCAAGGTGCAAAGAAAGAAGCAGAAGAGAGTCTAGAAGAAGTAGCAAGGCAAGACAGGGCTGAGAGCCCTGGGGATGGTACATTCAGGTTCCCAGCTTTGAGATCATTGACCATGATCAAACACAATTATTGTACATTCTGTATTATTTTATTGATATCAAAACAAATACAACTAGATAAACCCAAATTTGGATTGATAGTTTGATACATTTATTGAAGTAAGGCAATTTTTAAGTTACCTTGTTTGGGGAGTTCTATTGTGTGTAGGCAAAGCAAAACTACACTGCTATGAGTTTGATCTTTGGCAAATATTTTTTACGTCAAGCATTGATGCTGTTCTGTTTTGGTATGTGTGAGAAAGAGACACACTCATATTCACATGTCTTGTATTATAATTCTTAAGAGAAAATGTGGAGGTCTTCAACCTTGGGGGTCTCACTACAGTCAGCTTTTAATTTTATTAATTTTTTATAATATTTTTCTCTTTCATTACAATATATTACCCTGTCTCTTTGTATTCAGACCTGTAACAAATTCTGCATAGCTACCTTTCCTTTCCTTTTCCCTTAATTAAGAAGAATATTGCCTCTAAAGGCCCTAAGACAGCCATTATCTTCAAAGGTTTACAGCAGCAGTTCCGGTGCTCCAAAATGGTAACTGAAAAACTTCAATGTTGCTCTTGTATTTTAAATGTCACTTACCTATTTTAGTATCAACATAGTTCTCAAAAGCTGATTTTGCAGAGATGACTATAGGAACCTCCTGTTTGGTAAGTAAGTTCATTGCTGTCACTGACGTAAGACAGTCTGCAAATACATGTAAAGATCACAATAATTAAAATATGACACCAACAGTGCTAAGAATCTCACTTATTAATATGAAAATTTCTGTGCTTTGCATCCTAATTTCTTATGAGGTAACCCACTGAATCAAAGTACTTTCTTTGTTTAAAGGGAGAGACTCAATTTAGAATCTAGTCAATTTCAAAATATGAATTTAAAGCTGTTAAAAGCTTCTGTAAGTCCCACTGCCAAATTTTGTGATTTAAAAAGCTGTTTTTCTGTTCCCTGATGGCATGTGAAAGATCCCCACAAATAAGAGAAACTAACTCACTATATAGTAGAAACCGAGGAACAGACAATGTGCAAAGAACTGATAAATGTACAAAGTAAACCAAGTGAACCATTATTGTTCTCCAATTTCTTTCAGGGTTACTCATTTTAGAAATTACTTGAAACAACAGCTGGTACTACAATTTCAGACCAAAGCATTATTTTGGCTGACAATGCCCCTTTAAAATAGTAAATTCTAGGGCTGTCAATTAATCGCAGTTAACTCATGCTATTAACTCAAAAAAAAATCGCAATTAATTGCACTTATAACAATAGAATACCAATTGAAATTTATTAAATATTTTTGAATGTTTTTCTACATTTTCAATATTGATTTCAATTACAACACAGAATACAAAGTGCACAGTGTTCACTTTATATTATTATTTTTGATAATGGGGGAGATGGATAGCTCAGTGGTTTGAGCATTGGCCTGCTCAAAGGTGACAAGCTTCCAGGTGGATTTCGTGGCTGATGCAGAAATGTCATACACAGAGTGCCTCTTGACACAGGGCTGACAAGCGTGCTCTCCCTTGCCTGTTGATGTAGACCATCGAGGCTGTGTTGTCCATCAGGACTCATACCACCTTGCCCAACAGGTGGGGCAGGAAGACTCTGCACACCAGCCAGACTGCTTGGAGCTCTTTGATGTTTATGTGCAACTTCGCCTCCTCCGGGGACCACATCCCCATGTCTGGAGGTCGCCGAGATGCACACCCCAGCCCAGGTCCAAGGCATCCAACACCAACTCGATGGAGTGAAGGGGGTTGTCGAACGGAACCCCCTCCAGGACTGTCCTGAGGTCAGTCCACCATCACAGCGAGGTAAGTAACGCCTGAGGAAGGGTAACAATCTTTTCCAGGGGGGTCTCGGAACTGGAAATAGATCATTCCCAGCCATTGTTGCAGGGGCTGCATCCTGAACCTGGCATGGCAGACCACGTAAGTGCACACTGCCATGTGACCCAGCAGGCACAGACAGACCCTGGTTGTAGTCAGAGGGAACGCAGAGACTTTCACAATGAGGTTCACCAACACGTGGAACCTTTCCAGCGGCAGGAATGCTCTGGAGCAGGTCGAGTCGAGGACTGCTCCGATGAACTCTATCCTTTGCACCGGCACTAATGTTGACTTTTTGTCGTTTACCAGTAGGCCCAGGGATCGGCACGTGGCTTGAAGCACTGCGACATCCCTTTGACTTCAATGGGGCCAGGATGTTCCTCTATGTATAGATATACACAAATATATAAGTAAATGGCACGAGTGCATAGCTATACTATAGTAGAGGTGTGTGGCACTCTACCTCAAAATAGCACCCTGGAACCCACATATTGACCACTGTGATATGATTAGGATATGTTTTGTACACAGTATGCCTTGTGAGGTATCATTTAAAAAGTCTCAATCCGCTGAACATTACTATCCTATTGGATTGTATGTACTATCATTGTACGTGAAGTGATGAAGTATTGCTATGTGTTTGTTACTGAAATATGGGGTAAGTAGAAAAAGCCCACAATTAGCTTTTCAGTGACAACAAAGAACAACTGACATGACAGATTTACATCAGGACCAGCCAGACATGTGTTGATGACCCATCAATAAGAATCCACTGTCCCAGAGACTCCTCAGAGAGGGAATGTACCGAATGGGGGTTACCTAGCCCCCCACGTCACAAAGGCCGGTGCATGTACACTTTCCTTTGACAAAGTGGTGAACTAATTGATGAGCTTGCACTGTTCAAGAGGAGGTCTTGAGCTGTGTAAAACGGTACATTTCTGGGGTGCAAGTCTGGGGAAATTGGCTGGGGCCTCTCTCTGTATAATTCATGAGTGGCTTACAGAGCATTCATGCAACTTAGCTTGGTGTGTCCCTGTATGTTGTTGACTGAGTGAGCACAGCACCTGGAGGGGTTTTGCTGCTTGTCACTAGCACATTGTAAGAGAGACAGCCCAGGGAGGAGAATTAATGGGATACAGCGGTCCCACAGTCCAGATTGTACCCCAAGGGTGTGTCACAAGGTGTGTAACTGTTTCCATTTTAAAGGTTCTTTTCAATTGCTTATAACTTTCTCAAACTTTCATCATTCTGGCTGAAATTTTCTAGATTTGGTCTCACAGGAGGGTGAATTCCTATAGGCAACTTGAAGCAACAATGGTTCAACTATTTTTGTGTAGGAAATGTGTAAAAAATACACTTTTGCCATTATCAAAAATAACACGTGATCTTTACTGCACATCTTTTGCGCTCCAGTCGTCTGGCATAGGAATATAAAAGTCGGCAAGGATGTAATCCCTAGGACGCAGCTGTACCTTTCTCTGGGCCAATGAAAATCTGTTTTGATTTAGCTGAGTTATAAGAGCTTAACATGCATTTCTCACAGGAATAGTGGTTTTTAATCATACAACAGAATCCCTCTGATATGCCAGCTCCAGTTTCTCCTGGCTCCCATGGAAGAGGCTTGGGATAACCAATACCTTCCGGCCCCAGTTTCTTCTGATTCCATATGAAAAATTTCAAGGTTGTAAAAATGAACCATTCAAGTCAGGAAGTACTTAACTCTGCTCCCTGCGCATTTACATTATGGCACTGTCTTTAATTACATGTTCACTTTTTTTTTCCTGTAGGATTATTTCCTCATTCCCTGCAGAAGTTGGAGAGTATGAAGTTAATGAGGCAGTGGGCCACACATTGAGCAGCAAAGATAAAAATAATTCTTGAACAGCTGCCTCATTCTCTGAGCCATGTATTCTGTCACTGAATGAGGTGGAAAAAGTAGTATTCATTTATGATATTAAAGGCACTGAGCAAGATTCTCTGGTCAGCTCTGTCCCTGTGCACAGTGCTGCAAAGGGGATGGAATCAGGCTCATCTTTCCTGTTAGGGATATCCCCCATGTGGGCAAGTCTCCAACAGCTGTAAACCTGGCATAGCCAGTTCCTATATCACCCTCCCTACAGCTCTCAGTGCAGCGAGCATGTCACAGGTGGGGAAGAGTAGCTGAAATGCACTGTGCTCCAACTACCCACAGCAGGCAGATGGCCCCTTAGGGACTATTGTGAGCTGTGGCAATTTAGAGTAGCCCTAAATCTATGCCCAGGCCAGACATTGGGAAGAGAGTCAGGGAGATACAACTGGTTCTCTGATGGTTTCCCTTATCTGTTCCACTGAGCGTGAGAGAAGCAAAGCAGAGGATTTGACCTTATATTATAAACACATGTGCACAAGGTAGTTAATATTTTTTCAACTTAATAAAAATACAAGTATTAGCAGAATGAAGTAGAACTAAAATATGTATATTTTGTACTTAATCTGCTTTAAGGCATCCTGTTACTCTTATCGTTGTGAGTTTCCAAATGTAACAAAATAACAGGCCATACCTCTACTTAGCCCAGGTGAGTGCGGTGTCTCTTAGGAAGTCAGTTACAACTCTCTTACCCTGGAGGACAGTCTGTGCCAGCTCCAGAATAAGTCAAGGCCAGCCATGGGGCTGCTCTAACTTACACCATTGGGACATTATGCCAGCTGAGGATCAATGTGACAAAGCATATCTTAGCCATGCTCCCTTCACATTCCCATCTTTTCCCACATGCCCCCTACACCCCAGGGATGGGGTAGGGCAGAATGGGGAGGTATTTGTGGCTGACTCTGCCAGCTTTATGCCAATGAGGAGGCAACACTCCACCAGGACAATTTTCCACTGGGCAACTACAACCAGAATCTGGACCTTTCTACCATTCATGGTAGAAAGGGCCCAGAACAGAAACAGGAATCTGGCCCACTACTTTCATGCAACCAATTGACTTCTTTAAAGGTTTATCAACCATTATAATACTAAGACTGACATTCCAGCTATTGTCATCCCACCATCCTTGAAGTCAGGATGAGGTAAAGTGATACTACTTGACGTGTACAAAGAATCAAAAGGAATTGTTCCTCCTCAACAGGAATTTTCATGCTCATGCTTCCCTTTTTTTTTTTTTTTTTAAACTTTAGTCTCTAAAACTATCACAATTCCAGAATAAAATAAAAATAAAAACTCACCTTTGCCTGGGATGAACTCACTCTGCAACACTTCCTTCAGACTACTATTTCCATGCAGTAGTCTATGATCAGGTAAAACATATAAGTGGGAAGCTCCATAAATGGCTTCAGGTGTATAGGTATAGGCAGCTAGCTTCTCTCCTGTTTCTTTGCCATTAACCTGATAAAGAGCAGAAAGTATTCCAGAGCAGTTTTATTGCTAATTTTCTCCATTAAAATGCCATTTTTTATATTTCGTTCTGCTGTGACAATTGGTCTATAACTTTTGCCTGCTTAAGAATATACCATGGAAAGTAGGTCAAATTGTTTTCAATAAAGAATGTTATAAACAGGTGCAAGAGAAACAGACAGATGGACTAAATTAGTCCAAACAGAAAGTCACACATATTGATATAATCCAAGGACTGTTCAAATTATGTTTGTTAAAAGCATATGACATGGAGCTGGAAGTTAGTGCACCAAAACTGCTGCATCAGATATTAGGCCTAATGGTGTGCAAAATGATGTGGGATTGGGCTATTCCATCAATCACTCCTTGCTAAAAGAAACAGACTTTGGGGGGAAAGAAAATAGAGAAAGAACTGACAATATGAAATAACAGAAATGGTGGCTACTGAAGCAAACTTCACCTTCATGGCTTCCATCCCCACAATCTCTTGGGACCCTGGGGCCTTTATTACCCTAATCCTGAGATGTCCTGACCAGACTGGGATAGAGAAAGCGACCCAGATAACATCGCCACCTCTACTGGCTCCAGCTGATTCCCAACCACCACTTGGGATGAAAGGGATTGGACTTTAACAGTAGCAGCAGCAGAAGCAACAACTCCAGCCCATCACAACTAACTTCTCTTTTACCCAAAAGGATAGTTATTAACACCACCTAAGACATTGTCAAACAAGGGGTTTTTTTTTCCTTCTAAAAACTCTCTCTAGCTAAAGGGAATAAGGGATATTGTTAAAATGAAAGCCTTACATAATACTTCAGATTTCAAATGCTTTAGCTATTTTTCCTTCTTTTCTGTATCTTTAATAAAAGGTTACAAGGATTTTTAATGGTTGCTGTGGTACTAAGCTGGCAGAGGTCTCTGTACCAAACCCAGGACCTTGTTTAACACTGTTTATTGTTGGACAGGGACTGGGGTTATGTTAACACCTTTGGCCTATATAGTCTATCTAACTTAATACAATACCACATCTTCCTTCCTATTCACATTAAAGGCCCAATTAATCCATCAGATACACAAGGATAACTCCCAATATCACAGGCAGAAGCTAACTCTCCAGAGCTCAAATCCTGACTCAGACACCATCTCTCTCTGTGGCTCTGGAAAAGAGAATCTTCTTGCCTCTGTTTCCCCATCTATAAAATAGGGATAATCATACTTAAGAACCTCTTTGGGTATTTAGCCTTATCCAATGCTACACAAGTCAATGGGAGCTTTCCATTCACTACAACAAGCACTGTATCAGACCCATTGTGAGAATATCACAGTTAATGTTTGCAAATCACTTTGATGTATTATAAGTAAATGACTAATGACTTTATGCACAGTAAGCATTATTCAGGGACTGCTGTATTCTGTGGCTACAGAATTTACCATGAAAATCTATCCCTTGCCACAGATTTGTGATCCAGAATCTAAACTTTCATTTAAAAAAAATTATGGCTATGGCCCTAGTGGTAGTGAAAATAATCTTGTTTTTCTGAGTTTGCAGGCATCCTGCGACAATAGTTCTGACAGAAATTGCCCCATTATTCATCTAAATGAGGTGCTGAATCTGAAATCTAAACAGAATTTTAAACTGTTTCCATCTCCAGCCTCCCCACTGACATTTCTACAATGAAGTTAAATGCTGCAGATTTTTGTACTTACAACACATAATGAAAACTGGAAAAGATGGCACAATATGAAATAAATTAAATGTAATATATGACTAACACTATGGACACTGTACACTGATATTTATTTTCATATTTTATTAATTAAAAATCTATTTTTTAAATTTAAATTAAGCTACTGCAGAATTCCTACAGAATTTTGGTCCCGTTAAATGCTTTAGCACATGGAGCCCTCAGAGGAGATTTTCAAGTGCACATCGAGGCATACATTTACAGAAGCCTCTAACTAAGGTGGCCGGTTTTTCAGATGTGCAGAGCCCCTTTAAGGTATTTCAATTTGGGATCCCAGAAATTAAAACACCTAAAGTCATTAGTCATTTATGAAATGATAGGCCAAAGCAATTAGGCACCTAACTCTCACTGAAAGTGATTGGGAGTTAGGTGCCTAACACCATTGGTACCTTTGAAAATCTCTTACTTGATTGTCATCCAGAGTCATTCACTTTTGCATCTTTCCAAAAGGATGCCAAATATTCTCTTTGTTCTGTGGACAGAGCACAGGGCAAAGTGTACCTGTACTTTTCTTAAGTTCTCCTTATCTACCTACCTCTTTTATCCAGCACTTTTCTTTAGGTTCCTCAGTGTCTAGTTTTCTAGTTTGCATGAAACGTACTACTTACAATAAATAGTACTATCAATATAAAGAGGCTCAATTTAGCATAGATTTCCCAAGAGGGGAGTTCTTCCATTGCCAGTGGAGGAAAAGAAAAAAACAAACAAATCTCTTACCCCTGTTGCTCTACACTGATATCTATGGGTTTGAGAGGTATATGTGTGCCTCCTCAACAACCCCTGTTGCTTTAAAAAGTTTCTGTGGTCATGCATGTTGGCAAGACTCAATGTTAGGAAGGAAAACAAATATTGAGCAGAGAAAGCTTCTGTACCCAAAGCATTTAACCAAAAATAGTTTTAAAGACTCAACTGCTAAAGAAAAGCCAGTAGTATTTTGTCCTACTAAGAATTAATAATAGTTTCATGTGATTTTTGTCCCAAGAGCTAATAACCACAGTAGCAAAAATACTTATACTTGATGCAGCTGGCTTTTCTTGGGAATGGTTGGAGATGAAAGAACTACTAAGTTAGATCTGTATAACTTCTCAGCACTCGTCAGTGGACTTTGTGGACCCTAGGACACACAGACAGAACTGAACAGCTACAGGGTTCCAAACTGCTGAACTCACACAACAAATTTTGGTGGAGGATTTCAGTTTCTTGCTTTTTATACTAATGAGAAGCTACTAAAATTTTACTACTTTTCTCCCATGAATAAATTCCAGTACAATGAAGAACTGGAGCTTTTAAATGTGACTCATGAAGCTGATATGATCATTACGAGAACACTCAGAAACACAGCTCAACATACCTGTCCTCTTTGTTTTATCTTAACCCTACATATCTGTTTTTTACTCCGTCCAGTGATTAAATGTAGTCTCATGACATTAGCTTCCCACTAAACCTGATATATTTAAGTAATCTCGCATCTTAATTTGCTTTGGGTTAGAATAGTGAATTTTGATCAGCCACAGATTTGGGTTATTAAGTAAAAGTTCACTTACAAAAATACTAAGGTCTGCCACAATTTTTCTGCAGGAAATCTTCAATGAGCTTTGACTGTTATAGTGCAGTAAGAATAAAAATAATGCAAAGTGTTACATTTAATAAACATATATATATATATATATATTTGTAAAACAATATGTAATAGTATCCTTAACTTTCGAAAGTCTTCTAGATATTAAGAGAAATCCTATTATGCATTTCAGTCATTTTGCATAATCCACACAAAGAAAGGGATGGTCACATTTCTGACTCACCTTTAACACGAAGTCAAGATAACATCCAACACAATCACCTATCCAGTTTGCTTGCATTTCCTTTATACCATACCACTCAGGGAGATCAGACAAAGAATCAAGCATGGCCTGGCACAATATAAACGAGGTGTTAGCAACTCTAGCATATATATAAAACCACATACATTAACACTTTCAAATTTAGTTATATAAAGGGGCACAGCAGTAGAGCTGCAGGAGTAAAAACATGAACAAGGTGTTCTTCTACTATAGCTCCCACAATTTCATATCTTTCAAGAACTAGTGGAACATGGCAAAGGCCAGAAATGTGGTGCATCTAATTGTTTGAGACATAGCTTCCTTACGGGCACAGTCTTAAACAGTGAACACAGAAAGACTAGGAAGAAAAAGTAAACAAGGAAAGATACCATTTTAAATCTGTGTTAATTGTAGACCCGATCCTGAAAACGTGCATGTGATTGGTCCTGTTGAGCACAACAGGACTGTTTATATGCATATGTTTTTCAGGACTGAATGCTATTTTTGGACTAGTTCTCTGGCTAATAGCCTGGAAATTGTATACAGATAGGTCACATTTATTTACCCTAAATTTTTCAAACTCAACTAATTGTCATACTATAACAATGAGGCTGATGCTGTCCATCAGTTTTACATACGTTATGAGATTTTTATAATTTTATTTATACTTTACCTAGCACAATAGGCCCAATTCTGAATGGGACCTCTGGTTGCTATTGTAATACAAATAATATTAATTGACAATAATAGTGTATATTAAATATAAAATGTTATGTTAATACAATATTACGGATAAGACTCTACCCACACAACAAAGAAGAAATTCACAGCGATGGTTCCCACATTATTTTCTTCCCATCCATAATGTAGCAGTTTGCATTACTGTAACTTGTATGCAGTTTGTGTACATTATATAGAGAGTTATAGACATATTGCTTTCTTAGTGTTCACGCTCAGGCACACATAAACAGCATGGAGCATTGATTGCTGTTGGAAGCATTGCTTTAAATCTGCTCATTTTGTTTACATAATTTGAAAAGTTTTTTTTATAAATTAAAGAAACACAAAGAATTTAAACAAAGAATTTTAGAGGAGGGTATAATGGAAACCCCATCTCAATCTTTACTTCATAAGGTTTGACATTTTTGCTAGGAGTATTCCAGCACTGTCCAAAACTTTTACCTTGGCAGAAATACAGCTGGAGGCATGAGTCAGACAGAAAGATAGTTGATACAATGTTCAGTAGTTAATTTCTAAGTAGAGGAAGTCAATATGCTGTATCACTTGTCCTTAAGTTGCACAGCTCCAACATGAAACATGAAAGCCTTTTATTATTTTGTTAATTTACAATTACCAGGGAGCATGGATCATTCATACTACACGTCACTAATTAGGCTCCACTTCATAGAATATAATTACTGAACACACAATTTGCTCTTTTCAATTATTATGTTTTAATTATACTAAAAATGTCCAAAATTATATACTTAAAACATGTTACAAATGCTAGTTGCTGGCTACTGATGTTTTTACTATGATTCACTCTATGATTCACAATATAATACATTTTTGTCATCCACACCCCATAGCTACATACTGTTTTGGATTATTATTCCTTATTCGATTAACCTTCTTTTACATCCTCAACTAACTACTTCCTTTTCTGCTGATTTATAGATATAAGAATGCCAAGCTGCTGCCGCTACTTTTTAAAACAATAATGTAATGACTTTAGTGGAATATAAACCAACAATTCCCTTTATTGTTCCATGTTCTGTTCTAAATGTTCATGTTAAGACTATTTACCTTGCTTGGTGTCCTGTTCCATAGAGTACTGGGCTCTATCTACAGTGAATACTGAGTGCTTACATATAATAACCCAATGCAAGAAATGCAGAGGACAAACCAATGAGTGGATACTTTCTTTTAAAATAATTATATATATTTTGTATAAATACATTTTAAGAGTGTGCAAGTAGGTCAATAGACACCTGACTGGCTAGTCAGATACTGTTCTCTTCAAAATCCACTGTGCGACTATTAGGATTTTTTTTATAATTCGAGTGTTGCCCCTAACTGACGTCCATTCCACACACACACATGAACAGTCAACTTGAGTGTGGTAGTGCTTTTAACTCGAGTTGGCTGGCCCATAAGAAAATATAACCTACAGATCAGGTTAGCACAATTCCTCAGCTGATAATCACTTTGTGTAGCTCAAACCCTGGGTCCCGCATTGACTTGGGGGCTTAGACCCTCCACTCTTGCAAGGTCCTAGGACCCTGAGTCTGACCCAGAGTCTGAGATATTTGTGTGTAGACCGAAGGGGGATTAGGGCTTGAGCATAAGTCTGAGCTCTGGCTTGCACTGCAGTAGAGACATACCCTCTCACTCAATCTAGACTACCTTGAGTTTAAACAACTAGAGTTAACTCTGCAGTGAATACATAACCTTATACACTTTGTAAGCACAGAAACTTCTTCACATAAGTGTGTGCCTGCACAGTACACAGTGAAAAGACAAAATAAATGCCGTCAAAATTTCGGCACAGATAATCCTCAATCCCAGTTCTTTGCACTTAAGGCATTGCCCTAATAACTTGAGAGGCCTACACTGGGAAATTTACTAAAAACCAACAATAGTTAAAACATTTTAAACAGTATCACAAAGGGAAAAATGTGCATTGGAGATATATTACTAACATGTTAATAAATGTTACTTGATATTTAATAGATAACCTTACAACAATCTCAAACTGGATACTCATCAGTTCTCACTCATTTAATATGCTCACTTTTTAAAAATCATTTGAGTAAATGAAGACATTTTTGTAAAATGTTCAAAGAAAAATGTTTTCTGAAATGTTCATCACCGAATAAAATTAAGATGGACTAGATGCTGAAAAAAGTGTCAGTAACAGGGGTAATGCTAGTTTTTTCACTCTCCTGATTAAGTAAATGGGAGTGCTCAGCACCACTGAAAATCAAGACACTTATTTGGGTGCCTGAAATACGGATTTAGGAATCTAACTTCAGGCACCCAAGTTTGAAAATTCAGGTCCCTCACTTTGTTTTCAAACAGAGAAGATACAATTTGGAACCATAGAGAAAATATAAATAAATGTGGCCAAAAGCTAGTTCTGTAATTAGATTAGACACCAGAAATAGCAGGGAAAATAAAGGCATCCACTGGCAGAGCAAAGTCTGAAACAAAGAATTGAATAAAATCAAATGCGATAAAGTGACAAAGAGAATGGACGCAAGGAGAAAGGTTAAGTGACCTAAGACAAATAAGGGAGTAACAAAAGTTTAAACTGCGCTCTGGCAATACACACACTAACAAAATGAACAAAGAAATACAAATCAAGAGTCAGGCCATGTCTACACTAGAAATGCTGCCGGTGGTCCAGCCAGCGAGGTAAGGGGGCAGGGAGCAGAGGGGGTTGGATAGAGGGCAGGGGAGTTCGGGGTCACAGGCGCCAACTTCTCCTGGTGCCGGTGGGTGCTTTACCCCCGCCCCGCCTCCACTCCACCCCCGCCCTGCCCCCATTCCAACCCCTTCCCCAAAGTCCCCACCCCAACTCCGCCCCCTCCCTGCCCCTATTGGACTCCCTCCCCAAATCCCCGCCCCGCCTCTTCCCCGCCTCCTCCCCTGAGTGCACCACGAACCCACTCCTCCCCACTCCCTCCCAGAGCTTGTTATGCTGCGAAACAGCTGTTTTGTGGTGGCAAGCGCTGGGAGGAGAAGCAGGGACGGGCGCGCTCAGGGGAGGAGGCAGAGGCGGAGTTGAGGTGAGCTGGGGCGGGGCGGGGAGCTTGGCTGCCGTTGGGTGCAGAGCACCCACCAATTTTTCCCCATGGGTGCTCCAGCCCCGGAGCACCCACAGAGTCGGTGCCTATGTTCGGGGTGGTGGTCAGGGGGCAGGGGTGTGGATAGGGGTCGGGGCAGTCAGAGGGTGGGGAACAGGGGGGTTGAATGGGGGCAGGAGTTCCTAGGGGGCAGTCAGGAAGGAGGGGGGTTGGATGGGGTGGCAGGGGGCAGTCAGGGGCAGGGGTTTGGGGGCGGTTGGATGGGGCAGGGTTCCTGGGGGTGGGCAGTCAGAAATGAGAGGAGAGGTTGGATGGGGCGACGGGGGGGCAATCAGGGGCGGAGGGTCCGGGGGCAGTCAGGGGACAGGGAGGGAGGAATGGATGGGGTGACGGGGGGCAATCAGGGGTGGGGAGTCCAGGGGACAGGGAGGGAGGGATAGATGGGGCAGGAGTCCCGGGGGCGAGAAGCAGGGCGGGTCGGATAGGGGGCGGGGGCCGGGCCACGCCTGGCTGTTTGGGGAGGCACAGCCTCTCCAACCGGCCCTCCATACAATTTCAGAAACTCGATGTGGCCCTCAGGGCAAAAAGTTTGCCCACCCCTGTCTAGAAGGAACTCTCCTCCCTTTGGTTGGCCTAGAAGGAAGGAAATTTACAACACAGATACAGCACCACAAGAAAAATAATTCTCTAACACCAGGAAGGAGGAGTACAGTAAATGAGATGTGAATAAAACGGAATGAGATCAAAAAGTTAGAATAGTGCAAGTGCAAGGAAGGTTTTGGAAATCAGAAGGGCAGATTTAAAGCCAGTGAGAATATCATCAACTTGAGATGGCCCCACTTTCAAGTAAGAGAGTAGCACCATTCTGTGACTTTCTGAAAGTTAAAAAGTACCAATTTTAAGCAGATCTAAAAGAAGGAATTGTAATAATTGAAAGGGGAAATGTAAGGCATGAATAACAATCTTCGATAGAAACAAAGTCAAAGTAAAGCCAGGTCAAATTTTGGTAGTCTAGCCAAGAATTATATGGTAATAGAGCCTATACATAGCGATCTAATCAAATAAATTCAGGATACAGAGGACTTAAAACTAAGGTTTTCCCAATAATTTCCCAACAAAGAGGAGATCCCTCCTCTGTTGCACTAAAAGGGATGGGCTGGAGTGGGGTGACAGATTTTAAAATAAAGAAAACTGAATCTCTATCTTTCTTTAGAGAAATATGAATTTTATGACAGATGGATGCCTGATATCATATCCTTACTGATACGAAAAGAGTTTCAATACTTCAATGATAGTAAATGAAGTAAACAGAAACTTCTACCCTATGAGGAAATCAAAACTTAACATGTAAGATGTAAAACCAAAACTTTTTATTCTACTTACAGCTGACACTTATGAAATTGGCTGATTGAACTGCTCCACTAATATAAGAGAGGATAACACAAAGAAGTGGGCAAATGATTTTACTTCAAAAGTACTCAATTTATTAATAAACAAAAATGTCTTACACTTAAACACAAAATAGTGGGGAAAAGTGCTGGGTTTGAAATCACATTAGCAGGAAGCCATAGGTATACTCAAGATCTGTTAAATTTAAGCTGGCAAATTTAAGTTCTTACCTATATTTACCCATACTCCCAATAGAGTAACTGAATATAATTCAAGTATTATGATGCTACAGAAAGTCATTTGCTAAAATTTAACATATAACAATATAGTGGCAAATAAAGGTAATATTACATACATCTCATCTATTTAGTCCTCTACTGAAGTATTTCCAACTCATGTATTTTTTTTTCTTACAGAACTGGATTTTTAATCCCCCCCCACAATCTCTTATTATTTTATTCCTCTACCTTCAATTGCCTCTTTCTACACTACAATAGGTCATACTTAAATCTTATTTCCCAAGTGTGAAGTATCCTGAAAAAAATATATATATACACAAGGAGCAATAACATTGGTACTGTACCTGCTTCCAACTCTCACTAGCAAGAGCCTCAATTCTCAGCAGTTTTTGCCTCTTTCTATATTCTGTAACTCATTGTCAATAAACACTGCTGCCTGACCAGATACAACTGAGATAAAAAACTGAGTTACAAAAGACAGGATAATTGAGTTCCTAAAATATTCAGCTTTCTCTCTGTTTATGTCACTGAAGAGAATTTTTCCCCATATTCTTTAGTCACAAACATACTAAAATGTATCACTTGGAGAAAACTGAAAAACAGTCATATTCATTCTGCAAATCTGACTCCAAGAACTGCAATAGATTAGTTGTTTCTATTTAAAAAAATTAACCCTGAAAGTCCATTGCTTTTATTGCTATTGTACCATAGGAATTTAGATCTATAGTATTGTAGCATTTAATGCTATACTTTATTTATAGTAAGCCTGAAAGTACAGCCTGGCCTGGATGCCTACAAGTAATTCCTGTGTTGCCATGTGGGGGATATGGGTTCACTCCTTGCATTAACAAGTGCCAAGAGAGCTGTGGAGACAGTGCTCTGGGCCCCTGTACAGGAGACAGTGCTTTACATGACTCAAGAGTAAGGGCTCCAAAGGGATTTGTATCAGCCCCATTCAGCCAGAGGGATGGTAAGTCTGACATAGAACTTAGAGTGCGGGAAGCATAAAATCCCAGAGTCTGAAAAATTAAAGATTAAAAGGCAACATCTTTATTCTCCTCACGACTAAGCCTTTACCTTACATTATGCACTTTAACTGAGATACTGTCAAGATCCCTTCTCCACTAAAAGGCGGTATTTGGTTTTATTTTGTTGTGGAGTAAGGAGGCAGCCATTCTGCGCAGTACCACAGAAATAAAACAAGAAAAATATTCAAGAAACATGAAATCAGGACACACAAGTCTAGTTATATTTGGACCTATATTTCCATTCTTGATGTCACCACTACTGCTGACAAATAAATTACTGCAATACTTTTCTATGGCATAACCAACCATTAATACAAGTTAATCAGAATTTGCTTTTAATCTGAGCATTCTCTCTTTGCAAGGATTTTATTAATTCCACTTGTGCTCATCACACACAAATTTCACTTTTTTCAGCATGAAATGCTGTTCTAAATACTGGCAGATAAAATCATACAGTAGGAAATAAACATTCAATTTTCTAAAAAAAATCTGTGATATTTTTCAAGATTTCTTTTGTCCTTGGTATTAACAGCACAATCACAGGTTTGCCATGGAGCACAGAATTCTAATTCTAAAGGCAAATCAATCTGGGATTTAATAACATTGAAATATTTCCTTCTGTTGCCTCACTCAAATTAGATAGTTCCTCGGTTGTCTTTTTCTTCAGAGCTGAGGTTTAATTTATGCACTTTAACAAACCATATGCATCCATGAATACATTCACAGTGACACCCACTTAGCTCTCTACCTCAAAAAGTGACAAATGGAGGGACAGCAGTGGAACTCCCTTCATTCCACAGTTTGTGGATGTTGGTAGGGCTGAATGCCTAACCCCTGTCCAGAAGGTACAAACTCCTGTGTGCTGGAATCCTTCTTTGAGGGGTTTTCCTACACAATGCTGAGAAAGTGACTGTTAGGTGTAAGGGCAAGTCAAGGGAAAAGTTGCAACCGAGCTGGTAGGTCCCTTCACTGACCATTTCTCCATCCAGGGGCTGGGTAGGAAACTATGCCTAAAACTTCATAATGTACTATCCAGCTACTCAACCTGTGTACCATGGGAAGGATGTGCCTCTAAATATCTGTTTAAAAAAACATGCACTCAGAGAGAGCAATTCTCAGAGTTGGCTATAAACTAACTACGGCAGGATTTTGTGGTTCCTGCCAATTTCCACATTTTTAAAATGAAGTATAAATATACTACCCTAGAATTGGACAAAAAACAGGGATATGAATTCATGAAAAAAATTAAATTTAGAAGTTTTCTGTTTTGCAACATTTGAAATTTATCTATTTTCTGCTCTTTAGTGATGAGTTTTTAAAACCAAATATCAAAATGTTATTGAAATTTTCAGAGCACCCCTTCAGGAGAGGGCAGGGCTAACGAAGGCCAACCTTACGTATCATTATTTGAAGACTTAGCTGGCTGTGCATAAAAAATAACTATACCATTTTACACTTGTATACAGAAATAACTAACAGATGAATCTGCATACAGTCCTAGCTGAGTAACCATAGTAACTAAATATTTCAGAATAAGATTCTAAAATGCACAGATAACAGTTTGAATAATAATGCCATCAGTTAAGCCCATTATACTTTTACCAAAGAAATTTGTCAAAACAAAAAAGCTAATTAAAATTTACTTTGTTAAAAAAAGAATCTATAAAAGTTACTTGACAGTATCTTAAGTTTACTGATAAGTTTTGAAAAATGAGACAACATGGTCATGATTACTTAAAATAGTATCTGCATAGTCACTCTTTCTACCCTTGAAAATGTGTCATCATTGGTGAAGTGCCATATGAGCAAACAGCATTTTTGTTCAATTTTTGTTTTCTTTATTTTAAGAAATGAATGAATATAGGTGCAGTAACAATAACCAATTCTAAAAACAAACCAAAAAAATCTCTCCTGACATACTGGAAGCCTAAAAAATGTTATGTGCATAAACAAGGTACACTTGATTAATGCAACAGCCAAGATGACTGCATAACACATTACTGACCCTTTGTGCATGATTGCTATTTGGTGGGTTACTTAAGCACATACTTGAAGGTTAAGCAAAAGTAGTAGCCAGGAGAAAAAAAGGGAGAAACATAGTAAAGCAGAGAAGGAAAGTGGATATAAAAGAGGAATGTAGATAAACAGAAAGATGATCTACCTACAGTATGTGCCTTGGTTGTTAATATTCACGGATAATGATCAAACATTTTGTAGAAGCTTCAAGGAGGAAAAAGAATTTAAAAAAAATAATCAATGATTATTCAGTCCCTGTTAGCTGAAGATTCACATGACAAGTGAAGGGAGAAGAGACTCTGACAGGGTTACTCAACTCAAATATATTTTAAAACACTGATCCTTACCTATAAGAAGCACATGTGAAAGGCAAACCTAATCTTCCTGATTGGCCATATATGAGAAACAAATAAAAACAGGGTATAAACAAATAGTACCTATTGGTGAGAACAAACCGTTCCCATTTTTGACTTCTCCACTGCTGAATCCTAAAGCAGTTATTTAGATCTCTTACTTTAGAGAAGGAGGAGAAAGGCAAATAGGAATAATAGTGTGTGCACGAACGCATGCATAACACATTCTCCTGCTAGCCTGATGAAGACCTGAAGAGAGATTTTATGGGGTGATGTCCAAAAACCTCATACTCACACCTTTGCATAAACAGTAGTTTTGATAAACCACTGTCTGAGGTACTTCTGTTCCACTTTTGCTCCTGAACGCCATGAACAGCCATTTTCATCCACCTGTTCGTTTGCTAGAACAGTCTGATCCACTGGGTCCCAATTAACCATGGCCTAAAAATGTTTCAGGAAACAAAGTACTAGTTTTAGTATGTGTGTCACAAAAAGGGGATCTAACTTTTCTGATATTGACAGTACTCATACAAAGATAGTTTCCAAGGCTCCCGTGATCTCTGCATAAAAATGTCCATTAGAGTCATCTCCATGAATTGAGATTCAACTGGGGATCTATTGGACACTGTGCTCTTCAGAACTCAAAGGCCAACAACGAAGCCTGCTACCTTTCTACAGAGTTAAGACACGCATACTTGGATTGATTGTACTAACAGGGGTATACTGACCCAAGGACAATGAAGTAAAAACATTACTGAACATCATTCTCATTGGCTTTACAGAGCAAGAATATAGTCTGAAGTAAAATAGACTGGTACTGATCCAAAAGCTCTGGAGGTAAGTATGAGGATAATTTATAGCTAAAGAGCTCTAACCTGAGAGGATGAGGAATCACATATAAAAATGTTCAAGTAATACTGGTCAGCTGTAAATATAAGTAAGTTAAACAGAGTTAACATTTCCTGCACTGAATTTGACCACTCAATATATGTTATTTTAGATATCACTCTCTCCTATTTATATCAATCCAAGTAAACTAGAAAGTACAAAATGGTATAGTGTAGAAAATATCTGTGTTCAAGTCCAGCCCTAATCACATGTATGCAATTTGTGTTTCGGCCTAAATCACAAATACTGCACATTACACACAGCAGAAAAAGACATGCATAATTTTGAAAGATTAGAACCTCTACTGTTTATAATAAGAGATTGAAGGAATCTCATGGCATGGTAAATGAAAGAGATATGCTAACAGGTGTTTATTTAAAAAAACATGAACGGAAATTTAAATATCAAGAAAAGACTAATAGCAACTGTGAAAATCAATTCAACATATAGAGCATCATTTAGTAACTTCGGCTGAGCTATTCAAAGTGACTTACGGTCAAATTGAAAAATAGCTCTGCTCCACAATGTTTTACACATTAACACATTATCTGAAATAAATTAAATAAACCTATTATGTAGGGGGAAGACTCAAAATCTCAGAATTTAAATAAATAAGGATTTTCTTTCTCATGTTACTACATTTTGTGTATTTATCATCATTCTTCTTTCAAAATATCCCGATTTCCAAACTTTTTTTCTTCTTCTTAGGGCTGGTCCACACTGGGGCGGGGGATCGATCTAGGAAACGCAACTACAGCTACAAGAATAGCGTAGCTGAAGTCGACGTTTCCTAGATCGAACTAAGTTTACTTACTGCGGGTCCACGCAGCGCAGGCAAGCTCCCCCGTCGACAGCGCTTCCTCCTCTCGGCGAGCAGGAGTTCCGCAGTCGACAGGGGAGAGCTTCTGGGATCGATTTATCGCGTCCAGATGAGACGCGATAAATCGATCCCAGAAAATCGATCTCTACCCGCCGAATCGGGCGGGTAGTGTGGACCTAGCCTAAAACACAATGCCCGTGCTTGGGAAGAAGCAAAAACCACTTCACAAATTGTGTGAAGGGAAATACTGTAGTATGTAGCTGCTTGATTCCCTTCCCTTTAGGAATACAATTGTTATTAACAGTGACTTTTTATGCATCATCTGATTGCCTGCATTGATTTATACAATATAAATGATAGAATGAATTAAATATAGATATTTTTGATGAAAAATTTAAATTCCTATCTACAAATCAAGCTCACATGAATACAAGTATTCCATGGGAATTCATGCTTAATGTGATTCAGCTACCTTTTATCTCTAACCTACTAATAATGTCAAACTTTTTTGAAATTAAAAAGATACTTAATATCATACCATGCGAGATTAATTTATTACAATCCATTTTCAAAGCCAATCAAAATACGTATCTTCAATAATGGTATAGCACATTGTAAAAGTGGCTCTAAAAACAGCGACCATTTTATTTATAAAGCACTCCCTAACAAGATGACTAGACCACTGCAAAGTTAAAACAAAACATTGATGAACACAAAACAGACAATATTAAAAAAATAATAAAATGCTAAAAAGCCAAAATGAAGCAGTATCATTATGAACTCGTTTTCTTTTGTTAAATAACTACGATCCAAAGCTGGGAAGAAATGGGATGATTTTAGTTTGCAGATATTGAGGAGAAGCATATATGTTGAAATTTTGGATTATGATTAAACTAGCCATGAGATAGTGGTGTTAATCAGCACTACTACACAATCCAGAACTTTTCAAATAGACAACTCCATCACAATCAATGAAGAAAAAAATAGAGCAATAACACATGTAAATCAGTAGTTGAAAGTCATAATCAGGGATTTAAAGCTGTGTTTTGTCCCTTCTGTCTCACTACTGCATCCTCTCCACTAGTGTTCAGAACTCATGCAGTCTCTCACTTTAGAGAAGAGACAGGAGTCTGTTGTGATGAATATAAACTGGGTTCTTTACTGAGGCTGAAAGACAGAGACAGACTCTGTTAATTTTCACTGACTCCAGTTCCCAGACGAATTAAACAATGTGTAAACTGGTAATTACTGGCCTGGCATTCACAGTCATGGAATGGAGCTCTACATCCATCTTCGCTCAAGGCTACCCTTATAGCCTTAGCAAAGCCACAGTTGCTCCTCTAGTACTCCATTTATAACTGCAATAAATGATACTTCAGACTGTTTAAGGCATATCTCAAGAGTGCTGGAGGCAGAGATGAAGATGTGCATTAACTGGTGTCAGCACAGATTGACGAGTCTTACTGCTGATGAGGTCAATCCTGATCCCATTTAAGTCAATGGCAAATCTTCCAATGATTTTGCTAGGAGGAGGATAGCACCCTAAGGGTACGTCTACAGTACGAAATTAATTCGAAGTTATTTTATTCGAATTTCCAGAATCGAGTTCATACATTCGATGTTATGTGTCCCCACTAAAGCGCGTGAATTCGGCAGAGTGCGTCCACAGTACCGAGGCTAGCATTGAATGTCGGAGCAGTGCACTGTGGTAGCTATCCCACAGTTCCCGCAGTCTCTGCCGCCCATTGGAATTGTGAGTTAAGCTCCCAGTGCATGATGGGGCAAAAACATTTTCGCGGGTTTTTCTGGGTGTGTGCCGTCACTCGCTCCTCCCTCCGTGAAAGCTACGGCAGATGCCATGCTGCCAGCAGACGGTGCAGCACGGTGCAACGCCTATCTCCTGGTATGTTGAATCCACTTCGAATGTCCTCGGCCATCGTGAACAGAGCCGCACAGCTTCTGTGCTGTGCTCCCATGGAAGCTACAGAAGGCAACAATTCCCCGCCGTTTCTCGGCCATCGTGAACAGAGCCACGCAGCTCTTGCCGCTTTTTCCATGTTGTCAGTCCTGGGCTCCCGTGGAAGCTACAGAAGGCAACAATTCCCTGCTGTTTCTCGCCCATCGTGAACAGAGCCGCACAGCTTCCGCCACAAACTCTGCTCACGTTTCCGCCGCAAACTCTGCTCTCGCCGCTTTTTCCATGTTGTTGGTCCTGGGCTCCCATGGAAGCTACAGAAGGCAATAATTCCCTGCTGTTTCTCGCCCATCGTGAACAGAGCCGCACAGACAATCTGGAGAAAGCGGTGGAAGCTGTCCTGGGCTCCCGTGGAAGCTACAGAAGACAACCATTTACCGCCTTTTATCGGCCATCTTGAACCGAACAGCTCATTTCGCGCCCTTTTTCAAGGATTACCTGTGCAGGCGCCATTGCGCGGCAAACATGGAGCCCGCTCAGATCTCTGCTGCAGTTTTGACCATTGTAAATACCTCGCGCATTATGCAGCAGTATGTTCAGTATCTGCAAAACCGGGCGAGGAAGCGACGACAGTGCGATTACTATACTGATGAGGACATGGACACAGACGTTCCTAGATGCACGGCATGTGGCGATTGGGAGATCATGGTGGCATTGGGTCAGGTTCATGCTGTAGAACGCCGATTTTGGGCCCGGGAAACAAGCACAGACTGGTGGTATCACATAGTGTTGCAGGTCTGGGATGATTCCCAGTGGCTGCGAAACTTTCGTATGCGTAGGGCCACTTTCATGGAACTTTGTGACTTGCTGTCCCCTGCCCTGACGTGCAAAGACACCAAAACGAGAGCAGCCCTCACCGTTGACAAGCGAGTGGCCATAGCACTGTGGAAGCTTGCAACGCTCAACAGCTACCTGTCAGTCGGGAATCAGCTTGGAGTGGGCAAATCTACTGTAGGGGTGCTGTGCTGCAAGTAGTCAATTTAATCATTGACCAGCTGCTATCAAGGGTAGTGACTTTGGGAAATGTACAGACCACTGTGGATGGCTTCAATGAGCTGGGGTTCCCTAACTGCGGCGGGGCGATAGACGGAACACATATCCCCATCTTGGCCCCAGCACACCGTGGTGGCCAGTACATAAACCGCAAGGGGTACTTTTCCATGGTGCTGCAAGCACTGGTGGATCACAAGGGACGTTTCACCAACATCAACGTGGGATGGCCGGGAAAGGTGAATCTTCAGGAACTCTGGTCTGTTTGAACAGCTGCAGGAAGGGACTTATTTCCCAGACCAGAAAATTACTGTTGGGATGTTGAAATGCCTATAGTTATCCTCTGGGACCCAGCCTACCCCTTAATGCCATGGCTCATGAAGCCGTACACAGGCACCCTGGACAGTAGTAAGGAGCAGTTCAACTATAGGCTGAGCAAGTGCAGAATGGTGGTGGAGTGTGCTTTTGAACGTTTAAAAGGGCGCTGGCGCAGTTTACTGACTCGGTTAGATCTCAGCACAACCAATATTCCAATTGTAATTGCTGCTTGTTGTGTGCTCCACAATATCTGAGAGAGTAAGGGGGAGACTTTTATGGCGGGATGGGAGGTTGAGGCAACTCGCCTGGCTGCCAATTTCGCACAGCCAGACAACAGGGTGATTAGAAGAGCGCAGCAGGGCGCGCTGCGCATCAGAGAAGCTTTGAAAGCCAGTTTCATGACTGGCCAGGGTACGGTGTGACAGTTGTGTTTGTTTCTCTTGAAGTTGCCCGCACCCTATATATATGAAAGGAAATAAAGTCAAAATTGTTTAAAAACTGTTCTTTATTATTTGATGCACAACGCATTGAGATAAATTAGAAGTAGACTGGGGGGGGGGGTTGGGTTAGGGGGGTGGAGGAGGAGGGAAGGACAAGTCCAGAAACCAAATCAAAAGTTCGCATATACCAGCTTTCTGGTGCTTGGGCGATCCTCTGGGGTTGAGTGTGTGGGTCCCAGTAGCCTCCCCCTCGTGTTCTTGGGCTTCTGGGTGAGGAGGCTATGGAACTTGGGGAGGAGGGAGTTTGATTATACAGGGGCTGCAGCGGAAGTCTGTGGTCTTGCTGCCTTTCCCGCATTAGATCCACCATACAGCGGAGCATGTCAGTTTGCTCCCCCCATGAGCTTGACCATAGCGTCCTGCCTGCTCTCATCGCGCGCCTCCCATCTCTCTGGGAAGAGAAAAAGGGAGGGTACTATTTTAAAAAATACATTGCAGAGAACAAAGGGGGCACTTTGGTATGAGTAAGCCATCACACACGGCCAGGCAACAGAATTCATCTTGCAGGCAGCCCCTAGGGGCACGCGGGGTTCTGCTTCTTCTACATTCATTTCAATGCTTTCAAACTGGTGGGCCCCCTTCCCACAGCAAGCAGTGCCTGGTGGGTTTGCCATATAAAAGCAGAGCATGCGGGCTCTTTGGGATGATCACTGCACACAACAACCCCCCCTCCTCACCCCCCCCCCCCCCCCGTGCCCCCGAGCCGGCTCAGAGCAGGGATGAGCTGAGCCATTTACTCTAAAAGCGAACAACTCAGCGCGGCTGGGTTCCCCCCACTCCCCGCCCCCCCACCGCGTGGCTCTGATCAGGCTCTCACTCACCAGAGTCAGGGTCGTGGAACAGGAGCCCACCTCGGGAGTGAGGGGAGGCTATTGGATCCAGCATTAAGATTAGTTCCTGGCTAGGGGGGAAAACGGATTCCCCACTTGCCGCCTGTGCACTGTCCTCCTCCTCCTCCTCTTCATCCTCCAATGTCTCTTCCTCCTCGCTCCGTGCAACTCCCCCCTTGCAGGTTTCCACGGACAGTGGTGGGGTAGTGGTGGCATCACCCCCCATAATTGCATGGAGCTCACGGTAAAAGCGGAATGTATGGGGCTGTGACCCAGAGCGCCCGTTTGCCTCCCTGGCTTTTTGGTATGCTTGCCTGAGCTCCTTGATTTTTGTATGACACTGCTCTGTGTCCCTGGAGTAGCCTCTTTCCGTCATGGCCCTGAAGACTTTAGCGTAGGTATTTGCGTTCCTTTTTTTGGAACGTAGTCCTGCCATAACAGACTTGTCTTCCCAGCATGCGATGAGACCCAGTACCTCCCATTCGGACCATGCTGGAGCTCGTCTGTGAATCCGGGACTGCGTGATCTCCTGTGATGGTGGACTCTGCATGGTCGCCTGTGATAATGGACTGTGCTGATGGTCACCTGTGCTGCTGGTGACCAAACAGGAAATGAAATTTAAAAGTTTCCAGGGCTTTTCCTGCTAGCGCTTTGGAGTTGAGAGTGTTGACCAGAGCGGTCACAAGAGAGCATCCTGGGATAGCCCCTGGAGGCCAATAACGTCGAATTGCGTCCACAATACTTTTAACCCGGGATTGCGATCTCGATTTAAGCGCTACTCCACTTGCCGAGGTGGAGTACAGAAATCGAATTAAAGAGCCCTTTATATCGAAAAAAAACGTTTGGTCATGTGGACGGAATCATTTTTTTTCCGAAATAACTCGGCTAATTCCGAAATAACAGGCTAGTGTAGACCAGGCCTAAGTAAGCAGGAGTCGTTTTATGACATCAAGAGCCAAGAAATAAACAAATTCAATCTACATCATTCATTTGGCATGCCAATATTGCACATACGGCCACTGTATACCAGTTTGATAATAAAGATCATTGATTTGCCTTGCCATTATACGTAGCAGTGGAAGATAGTTACCTATTAACATTTCGTTATCTTTTACAGTGATATACAAAAGCACAAACACAGTAATGCAGATATCTGTCCCCTTAATGAATGTGAAATGAAGAGCCTGAAAGATGTTATCTATAGTATGAGTGACTCAGGACATTAAGTTTAAGGTATATGCATAATTGTATAGGTCAATGTTTGCACTTACCTCCTTTTGATAGGCTAACCCAGCTTCAAATAACTTAATAAAGAGGTACTGTGTCCATTTATAGTACTCTGGCAAACAAGTGGTTATTTCCTGTAAAGAGAAGAGGGAAAAAAAACATTCTATTATCTTCCTGCTACATCATAACTCAAGTGATTTACTTAATAGACCATATGAATAATTGCAACCTGTAGGGAAAATATGTACTGTATTAAATTAATTTAGAAAATGTGCACTATGACTGAAAAGCGCACATATGCAAAGTCAGAGAAATCATGGTTTGTGGGGAAATGTCCTTCAGTGCACTCAAACCACAGCCAACCCAGGGAGCTGCAACAGTTTACACAATGCTGCTATTCCAGCCCATGGGGTGGGACGGGAGGGATCTGGTTGATTTTCCTTGAAGAAGTTGGCAGCAAGAGGGGGAAAACCAGTTTCTCAAAGACAAAGGACAAGCCGACACCTCTAGCCAGGTGTCATCAATGTGGATTGGCAATCATCCATCAAGTGGCTGTTCTTGGGTGGGCAGGAACAGATCAATCTGCATTTTAGCAAACAATAACATGGAACCTCTTTCACCACAAGACTCCATATCTCCATCCTCACAGCAAGAAGGAAATTTATCTAGGGGTAACCCTCAGGAAAATGCATTTCAAAGGGTGACTGGACTATAAAAGTGAGGAGCAAAACCACCTCAGGTTATCTCTCTCTCTTTCTCCTAAGATGACACAGGAACCAGCCACTGACTTTGGAGGAGTTCCTGTTCTGAGAATTTGGTCAGCAACGGTGCTGGGAACCTGTGGTAAGGATTTTACCTTGAACCAAGTCAAGTCTGTTAAGTTTTAGCTACTAGAAAATGTTTTATATTTATTTCTCTTGTAACCATTTGTCTTTAATACATTATACTTGTACTCACTTAATCTCTCACTTTATAGTTAAATAAACTTATTTTATAAATCTAAACTAATGCATTGTTGTGGTTAAACTCAACTGTTTGGTAACTCCAGTTAGAGTAGCAAACTGTTGCACACTGACCCCCTACAGGGGCAACAGACCTATAATATCTGAACTGTCCAGGAGAGGGCTGGACAGTGCAGAACACACATTTTGGGGGAAATTGGGGATGGGGAGTGTGTTGGGATCACCCTGCAAGTATTAACCAAGGCTGCTGGAAGCCAGAGGGTGGCTTGCGTTTGCTAACCAGGACAGCAACCAGAGTTGCTGGACCAGGACTGCAACTATACACAGACACTCAGGGGATGACCTGCATGCTATTTGGCTGTCTGTGAGTAGCCCAAGTTGGGAGCTACAACAACAAAGCAATGTGAGACACCCAAGGTTGCATGGCAGGTGGTGGCAACCATTCATTGGTCTGGATTGCACCCTGGAAGGAGACAGGTGGACTTTACTTTTGAAGAAAAGGGCAAAAGTTGAGGTAGAGGAGAAAGTGGACTGAAGGGAACCACAGAAGTGAGGGAAAGAGAACAGGAAAGGGCTGAGAAGTTGTGCATGTTGACAGACTGGAAGAATATGGCAGAGAGGTGGTAAAAGGGGATGAGCATGCAACGTTCGTTGAAGGAGATAGGATAGTTGCTGAGGAGACCTCATATTTAGAAATCAAAGAAGGAGCAATGCTTAGTGAAGATAAGGTCAAATAAGTGGCCATTTTGGTTAGTGGGCAAAGTGATCTAAGATTGAAAGTTGTGTAAGAAGGTGACAGCAAGGAGAAGTGAGACGAAGGGGTCAGATAGGAAATCACAGTGCTGGGGATTGTGAGGAAAGAGAGATTGAGAGCCACGTGTCATAAAAAGATAGGGGAGGGGCAGAAGTTAAGAGGAGGGCAGATGACTATATCATAGACAGCATTTTTTTTCACCTAAGACAATTTTCAGAAACTTTTTGCACTCCACTGAATAAAAACAGTCTACTTTTAAATAGCCACAAATTTGCCTCATTCAGGATTAGTGCCTTTGAAACATTGGAAGAAATATGGTTTAAAATTAACAGAAATGTTAGGAAAAGCACACTGTACTTTTAATATATGTTATACAAACACATACCTTAATATGTGTGCAACTCAGACCTCAATGTTTGTGCTACGAAGCAAGACTAATAGAACTATAAATCTTTCTCCTGCTGGAATATGGTGTTGGAAAATAAAAGTTTAAAATGTAAACTTAAAAATATTTATGCAAGAACTCTTTAGTCAGTAGAACCAAACGCTTTATAGTGTCCAATATTTTGTAAAACACTAGTTCTAAAAAAAACTTAAAAGACAAAAAAGTGTCCCAGTAACATGGACTAAAAGCCCAAATTGTTGTTGGAAAAAGATTAAAGTGGGCCGAAGGGCTATATTTTCTAAAGCTGTGCATGCAAATCCCCGTTTTCTGTGCAATGGATTATGGGTGCAATGGATACAAGCACATTTTCATTGGCATGGCCAGTTTTTCAAGTTTGGACCAAAATGAAAATAGCAAAAGAACTCTGTCAAACTCTGAATCAGGGTCAGAAAAGTGTAACTATATACAAAGGACACCTTCTTGCACAACAGATCCACTGCCTGGGTGCTTTTAGATTCATGTGCAGGGCCGGCTCCAGGCACCAGCCGAGCAAGCTGGTGCTTGGGGCGGCAGCTTGTAGGAGGCGGCATTCCGCCCAATCCTAGGGCGGCACGGCCGCCTTTTGTTGTTGTTGTTGTTCCGCTCCAGCCGCCCTGTAGGGGGCAGCGGCGTGGAGGACAGGAGTGCCCTGCAGCAAGCCCGGCAGGGCAGCCCGCGTCCTTCCCTCCCAGCCGACCGGAGTGGTGCGGAGCCCTCCCGGCAGGGGGCACGGCGGGAGGGGGCGCGTGGCAGCGCCCCACTGAAGCCCTGCCCCCTCCCACTCTCTCTCCCCCCACTAGCTGAGGCACATCTCCAGGGCAGGGGGGCCCCCTGCGCCCCGGGCCGGGCCGCGGGGTTGTTTTTTTTTTTTGTGCGTGGCTGTTCTGGCCGCCGCGGTTTTTTTTCCTTGGGGCAGCCAGAAAGCCAGAGCCGGCCCTGTTCATGTGTGCTTGCTTAAGGGACACAAATACATTTCTACTACTTTTCTTTCTGTTAGCCTTGCAAAAACAGTACAACAATGGAAGTGTGACCTGGATTCTATTCAGGCTCACTAAGCCAAAAAGAACATATTTTGACTTATCAGATTCCAAGGTTGGCAATTAGAAAAACACCAGCAACTTTTCACTTCTAAACTGAGCAAATGTGATCAAGAAACTCTTAAAAATGTCAACAAGCATGGACCACATAATGCCTTTTTTCTCCCTGTTATATTTGTTGCGGCACGACGTGTGTAACATCACCTGACATTCAAAGGCCTTTGAAATACCTCTGCCTAATAATTTCATTCATTTGCTACAATTTTAACATTACAGTATTGGCATGCAGCTATGAACAATTAATATATTTTGTGCAAATATGTCTCAGCACCAAAAATAAGGCTTTGAAGACCAAAGAGAAACATTTAATGGTAAGTTTTCAGCAGTGTGTGAAGATTTAACACCACATTAACTCTGTGCTGAAAATGGACCACTTGATGAAAAGCCTGACTTCCGTGTCTCAGACAATTCAGTACACATTTGGTATTATTTGCATATTCAATTAATTTAGCTTGGTTCTCCACTCTGTGATGTCAGTTTTATACTGGCATAGCTCCAGTGAAGCGAATGTAGTTATGGCTGTGTAAATACCAGTGAAGTAAGAGACTGGAGAATCAGTCCCAATTGAACTTTTTTTTTTAATACATCAGGATAGGATAGTAGCCTCACACTCATAAACCAACTGAAACAAGCTATCAAAAAAGGTCAAGATAAAAGTAATAAAATGGACAGAGGCTCATCTCTGATCCTGATGGGCAGGTTATCATTTGAAACTATAGGCGATGACATTCTCAATTTAAAATGGTATAGTTAGCATACTTAGAACTACACAATACAAACTCAACTGGTGCAAACAGAATCTCATTTGTACTCTCTCCTGTAGGTGGTGACCTGGCTTGCCATTCACGAGGAGATGAAAGAGAATACATCACTGAAAATTATGTGTCTCAAATCACCAAACAGCAAAGAGATCAGTCAAACCCATAATTTATTTAACATTATAACCATGAAGGACTGAAGTTACATGTCACGAATAAAAAAGGTAGAGCAACAATATCATTACAGAGTCAAGCATTAAGAGAATTTCTAAAAAATGAACAAGGTTTGAGATCAGCAAGAATTTGTGTCACTGCAGATGATGACAAGCCAAGAACCACCCCCAAAGACAATGTGAAAATATGATCCTTCTGCCTTTACTTTAGCACATTAAGACTTATAGAGAAAAATAAAATTCTCATATTTCCCAGTTATAAAACTCTAAAATTATCTTTGGAAATATCCCTTTGTTAGCTTGTTAACATTTTTAATTAAAGACAGATGTGTATTAAAGGTTTTATCTGTGCTGCCTCAAATGATCCCAACACAGATTTGAAAGTCTTCAGCTGTTCTGATACAAAAAAGCCAGAAAAGCTTTCATAAAATGAGTCTGCAAAACTACAAGACAGGATTCTTCCTGCAGTCTATCAAATTTAGCTCCTTTGCTTGTGAGCACAGTCCTCCAGTATATAGTACATACACACAATCATCTGTTTGGGGGGGGTGGGTAGGGCAAAAAAAATTCCATAACACAAAGCAATTCAGGTGAATGTGTTTTGACCTATTTACTAGCATTTTTGCTTCTGAGATAGAATACATGTTAAAAACACCACCATATTTACAACAATGAAATATTATTTTCATTTGCCTACTGCATGTGTTCCTCCGTGTCTGTGACAGATTTAGAGACAAATAGCCACCAGGTTGTTTGATGAGTTTTTTGAGGGGAGAGATCCCCCCTCTTCTTACTGCCTCGCTCTCAGTTTTCCGTTCCTCCTTTTGTCTACTGGTTAGTCACAAATATATCTGTTACTTTCACCAAAAAGTATCTTTATCATTGTTTATAGTTAATGTTACTGTACTATGTCAGGGATGACACTCAAAGCTACAAACATACCACTGTTAAGACTGCTGGACATGGAAAGGAAAAATGTATTCTTATCCAGGAATTTCCTTTCTTAGGCCCTTCATGCCCAGTACCTTCTCCCACCCAGGGAGAATTATGCTGGAGGAGTTATTACAATCAGTTAATTGGCACCTTACCACTATTGTCTGAAGTTCAGTTAAAGGTTCTGTTGCAAACAAATTCTCAATTTAAATGAATAAGCAGCATTGCTAATTTAAAGTTGAGTGGGGTGCAGTTTTGGAAGCTATTGACTCTGGTTAGGGTTTCCAAGAGGAGACTTAGGGTTTGTCTATACAGGAATAAAAGACCTGTGGCATCGCCACAGCTGGCCCAGGTCAGCCTACTCAGTCTGGCAGAGCTCAAAATTGCTGTGTAGACATTTGAACTTGGGCTGGAGCCCAAGCTCTGGGATCCTACGAGGGATCCTGAAGCCCTAACATTTACACAGCAATTTTTATCCCCACAGGCTTAGCCAGTTGACCTAAGCCTGCCGGGGGTCTTTTATCCTTGTGTAGACATACCCTTAAAGTCCCGCCCAGGTCAAAATTCTGGCCTGCTTCCAGGTATTGCGGGAAGAAGAGGAAATCCACATTTAAGGTTGATGTATATGCAAGGATCTAAAGAATTCTGATGCAAGATTCAGTTCATAAGTAAAGGACGAACTGATTTTCAAGTGCCTTGTTTTATAATGTAATCATCTGTCATTTTAAAGTCTGCTATACACATACTATTTTCTATTACTGAACCATGAACTTAACCAGTTTGCATTTAAAAAAAAAAAAAGAGAACACTTTTGAAGTTTACCTTTAAGCTATTTCCATGGGTATTATTTTTTAATATCAGCAATATATGGAGCCTGAGAGAGAGAGAACTGTTCCTGCTGTGAGCCCAGCTAGGTTTTGTGAATAATACATAACTCGACTAGAGTGAACCCATTTCTTAATTTATTAGTAATCACTCTTTTCTAGCACATCCAAATATCAAGACAGTTGCACTGCACTTGCACTTCCTCTTATTAAGGGGAAACAAACAAACAAAAAAAATCTGGATGCATTTCTCCAAAACATTTAAAAAAAATAAACAGTTTTTAATACATTACCTGTCCATTTGGGCATCATATGGCTTTTCTGACACCCAAGTAGAAACCAGATTGCTGGAAGTAAAATAATTTCTTGGTTTTCACAGATCTTTAGAGATGGACCAAACTACATTTCCTACCTAGCAGTTAAATATTTGTTATTGAAGGACTTGCAACCTACTTTTTCATGTGTCGTTTACATCATATGCAAAGTTCATGAAGAATGCAACTCTCTGAGCTATTTTACTCCCATACTAAAAGCTGTGGAATGTCAATTTTCCTTTTCTATTCAACTATATCTGGCATGATTGTTATCAAACCAACATTTCTACAGCAGCATTTCATCCACTTTCCAAAATGATTTACAACCTCATAAAATTATATTTACATTACAAACCCAATAGCTGTAGGTAGCCCAGTTTGAGTAATAAAGGCCAGATCCTCAGCTGAAATCAAAGGAATTGTGATGACTTAGCTGAAGATGTGACTCTAAATCTTTAACATGGATATAAGGACACAAGTAATGATCATGATGGAGAAGAAAATTAGTAGGTACTGCATATACTGTTAAACTCTTAAATGTTCTTCAGGCAGTAAACAAGAGGTCATTTTAAAATGACCAAACTACAGAAAAATATCAGTCAAAGAATTACTGTCTTTTAAAAATTACTATGAGGAAAGGATTATTATTTTTACATGAAAATTATATGAAAATTCAGCATGAACAGACTGAAATGGTTCACAAATAAGTTTGCGTGGAGACTGTACTCTAGGATAAAGAGAGTTACAATTCAATAATTTGTCTAGTTGTGAATTGGTGGCTTGATGAGAATGTGCATTCATTCTGATGGAACCCAAGATGGAAAGAGAGGGAGTTATGTCATAAAGTCTGTATCTTTTGTTGTTGGTGATGTGTTTCTCTGTGAAAATTGTATTGACTAGTTCTTAAAAAGAAAATTTAAAAAAAGCCAGTTTATACAGTGGCTGGAAGTTGTCTATACAGTGGGAGGTAGTTGTCTAGTATAATGGTATTTTGGAAGAATCCTATTGCCAGGAATCCCCAAATTCTGGTTACCATGACAACAACAGGTAAAGCATCACTACAATGCTTTTGACTCTTTAAATCTCTTTAAAGTCTCTTAGGCCTGGTCTACACTACGACTTTAATTCGGATTTAGCTGCGTTAATCCGAATTAACCCTTCACCCGTCCACACTACAGAGCCAGTTAATTCGAATTAAAGGGCACTTAAAATCGATTTCTGTACTCCACCTCGACGAGCGGAGTAGAGCCTAAATCGATTTTGTTAATTCGAATTAGGGTTAGTGTGGCCGCACACCACCGAATTACTGTGTTTAAATTAATGGGGTAGTGTGGCCGCACACCACCGAATTAATGTGGTTAAAAACCGAATTAAGGTGCTTAGTGTGGCCGCGCACAATCGAATTTATACAACCTGTTTCCCAAATTCGAATTATCTAAATTCGGATTAATCCTGTAGTGTAGACATACCCTTAGAGAGTGTTTTTCAAACATGCAGCTTTTGAACACTTGGTACTCTGACAGACTGAGAAATGTAATGCTCTGCATAGGTTTTCAAGGTATTCTCTCTCATCATTGCCCAGCTTTGAAGGCAGTGCCCTTACCAGCAGCAGGGCAGAAGTAACCCCCCCCCCCCCGCAACAGTCTTGAGATCCTCCCACCCTGACCGCCTTTTGGGTTGGGACTAGGGTGACCAGATGTCCAATTTTATAGGGACAGTCACGATATTTGGGGCTTTGTCTTATATAGGTGCCTATTACCCCCCACCCCGTCCCGATTTTTCACACTTGCTGTCTGGTCACCCTAGTTGGGACCCACATGGTTACAACATTGTGAAATTTCAGATGTAAACATCTGAAAATAATGAAATTGACTAATTTAAAAAACCCCTGGCCATGAAATTGACCAAAATTTCCTGAATTTGGTAGGTCCCTACCTATGACAATGCAACTAACAACTATTGTTTCATATCCATTAACTTCATTAGAGCAACGCTTGAATGAAGAACACAGGTTCACCAGACTTATTATGAAAAGGATATTTTGTATTCTAAAAATGCATTTTAGGCACTCTAGATCTAAAATTCTAATATCCAAATATCTTCTAAAATTTTGAGCTTTAAAGTACCATCAACTTTATATAATGACCTATATTTCCAAAATGTCTAGTGATTTTTGGTGCCCTGCTTGAAACATCTTAAAGGAGCTTGATTTTCAGAAGGCAGGTGCTCAACATCTCTGAAAATCAGGGCTCTAAGTGTCTCAAATTGGACACCTAATAATTGAGGCATTTAAAAATCACTAGAAACTTTTGAAAAATTTAGACCATTACTAGTATTTCACTAATTCCATTAATTATTTTGTTTAAAATACAGGTAATATACTAAGAGATCTGAGTTATTGGCTCTCTGAAATAATGTTGCTAAATTTTGATAATGTTATAATGCTTGCGATGAGATCCTTCTGTATTCTATCTGTGCAATTTTGCTGACTACAACATGCAAACCAAAACATTAAAAGGTATCTTTCAGGTTGTGACAGAAACTAATAAAAACAAGGATACAAGAGCCTGACCTCAGGCAGCTAGTCACAATAGGAAATCTCCTTATCTACTTCATAGCTCAGTTCAGTAATAAAACCACATCTGGGTTCCACTAGTCTTGGACAGGAGTTTGCAGCAAAGCCAAAGATAATTTTATATTTAGTCAGCTTCTTAAGCACAGCCGTGCATATTAAGTATTAAAATTCCATTTTTATTAACTTCTTTTTTACCATGCTCTTCTAGTGTGTATTTGTTATGTGTCATGCTCTATTGAAATTAAGTAGGTACATATTTAAGCAAAATCAATAAATTTCTACTAAAAAATGAAAACTCCTGTTTTGTCAAAGAGCCATAGGTAGCTTGATCAAGCCATGATAAAGACTCTTTCCCCATCATTTTCAGGAGATGAGTCTCTGGCAATGTCAGCTGATTTTTCCATTAAATAAGTATGTATCTTCATTTCTAAGCAGCTGTTCAGGCCATTAACATCCTAGTTAAATATTTGAAAAGGACCAGCCATCTGAAATTAAGTAAAACAAAATACTGAACTCACCAGCTTGCTTTCTTCTATGTAACAACTTCTCCCTGAATTTCAATTAACTCTTTTTAGCCTGTTTCAGAAACTGTTCCATAAAAACCAATAAACTAAAATGTCCCTAAAACATTTTAAATCACCCCATCAATGCAAGGGTTAAAATAGACTCTATGCCAGTGTCACAGACCCTGCCACAAATATTTAGAGACTTCAGAAGCATCAGCAATTAACAAGGGGGCATATATTTAAATAAGCTGTCCTAGGAAGGTGAGGGCAAAGCTCACAAACTGGCCACAACAGGAAAATTCGGTGGGACTCACTTTACTCAGTCTGACAACCCTATCTCATAACAGCTATACACCCTTCCCATTTCAGTTTCCAACATCCCAGAAATAGCCAGTTTTATCTATTAGCCAATGTCTTAAAGTTATGTAAAAGATCTAAATAGTAGATGAACATTCTTACCTCTCCTGAAAGACTATCTGCAATTGTATACTTAACTCTTTAGGATACACTACAGTAGGCACACAAAGGTTTAACGATTTGAAAAGTTTCCTCATTACATGTATAGAAAATCTCTCTCGGACATGAAAAAGCTTACAAATGCATGGAAACATTTAGATGTGAACCATGTGTTGGGTGAACTTTCCTCTCCTCGCCTGTTCTTCCCAAAGCAACTTCTTGGCTATGCAGGGGAACTGTAATCTCACTAAAACAGCAACAATGATCTCATTGCCACATGTGGTGGCACGATTCTGGACTTTATCCATATAACTAAGCTTCCTTACCTCTATGGCTAATGAAAATAGAGGGCAGGTCTTATACTGAAAACAAATCCTCTCTGTTTTCCAAGCTATAGTCCTGCCATAAAAACCCAAGATTAACATCTCTGCCTTTCTATGCAGAATCATACTAAAGTAATAATCAAAGTTTACCACTGAGAATTCAAAGGTAGTGAATAACTTCAATCTATTGGCAAATGCAATAACCCTGCAATGTACGGTGCTTCAGAAATAAATAAATTTTCATTCTTATCTCCATAATTGCACAGTCTTTTGTCTGATTTTCTTTACCTTAAAAGCCTTGGTAACAGCTGCTTCTCAAGCACTTCTGTTTTCAATAGATCTTCCAGCTTCCAATGTGCTTCCCTCCTACCTTCGCTCCCGTGGTGATACAGACAACTATGATAATACAGGCTAGTGCTTTACAGTCTCTTAAACAGAATAATCCAGCATTTAAAAAAAACTGTTTTTGAACAGTTTCTTCACTACCTGCACATGATAAATATGTGCATATTAAAAAAGCACACCTGAAAATATACATCTTATAATGCACAGGAACCCTGCCTCATTCAATGCACATTTTATGAAGCGTGCATTGGGCCATACACAACTCTGTGAACTGGACTGATATATTTTATATATTGTGGAAGGCCATACATACATCCTATAGTGTACATTTCCAATGCACACACCTAAGACAAGAGAGAAGAGGCAGGGTTAATAAGCAAAAATTTCTTTCTAATTTTTCCTTTCCGTCTCTGATCTATCATATCTTTACATACCGTGTTTCCCTGAAAGTAAGACATCCCCCGAAAATAAGACCTACTTCCAGTTTTGCCTCTCGCTGTAATATAAGGCATCCCCCGAAAATAAGACCTCCCCGCTAATAAGGCCACCCCGGAATATAAGACCCCGAAGCTCCAGGAAAAATAAGACCTCCCCTGAAAATAAGACCTAGCGCATCTTTGGGAGCAAAAATTAATATAAGACACTGTCTTATTTTCGGGGAAACAGGGTACTTTTAAAAATTAAAAACACATTAATTCCTATAAGGAATTTCATACCACAAACTACCACATAAATCAATATTTGAAAAATATTTAAATGGAAAACCATTCATCCAACAAACAGAAAAGGTTCCTAAGAGCACTTAGGTTTATTATTTAGACTAATTTTAACACATTTACTGATAGATGTAGTACAAGTCCTTGGCCTGGTCTACACTACAAGTTTAGGTCGAATTTAGCAGCGTTAAATCGAATTAAACCTGCACCTGTCCACACAACGAAGCCATTTACTTCGACATAAAGGGCTCTTAAAATCGATTTCTGTACTCCTCCCCGACGAAGGGAGTAGCGCTGAAATTGACATTGCCGGTTTGAATTAGGGTTAGTGTGGACGCAATTCGACGGTATTGGTCTCCGGGAGCTATCCCACAGTGCACCATTGTGACCGCTCTGGACAGCGATCTGAACTCGGATGCACTGGCCAGGTACACAGGAAAAGCCCCGCGAACTTTTGAATTTTATTTCCTGTTTGCCCAGCGTGGAGAACTGATCAGCACAGATGACCATGCAGAGCTCATCAGCACAGGTAACCATGCAGTCCAAGAATCGAAAAAGAGCACCAGCATGGACCATACGGGAGGTACAGGATCTGATCGCTGTATGGGGAGACGATTCCGTGCTAGCAGAACTACGTTCCAAAAGATGAAATGCCAAAACATTTGAAAAAATCTCCAAGGGCATGATGGAGAGAGGCCATAATAGGGACTCACTACAGTGCCGCGTGAAAGTTAAGGAGCTCAGACAAGCATACCAGAAAACCAAAGAAGCAAACGGACGCTCCGGGGCAGAGCCGCAGACATGCTGTTTCTACGCTGAGCTGCATGCAATTCTAGGGGGGGCCACCACCCCTACCCCACCCCGACCGTGGATTCCAATGAGGGGTTACTCTCAGCCATGCCTGAGGATTTTGTGGACGGGGAAGATGAGGAGGAAGAGGAGGACGAGCTTGCGGAGAGCACACAGCACACCGTTCTCCCCAACAGCCATGATCTTTTTCTCAGCCTGACTGAAATAGCCTCCCAACCCTCCCAAGGCGGTATCCCGGACCATGAAGCTGTAGAAGGGACCTCTGGTGAGTGTACCTTTGTAAATATAAAACATGGCTTAAAAGCAAGCGTTTTTTAATGATTAATTTGCCCTGAGGACTTGGGATGCATTTGCGGCCAGTATAGCTACTGGAAAAGTCCGTTAACGTGTCTGGGGATGGAGCGGAAATCCTCCAGGGACATCCCCATGAAGCTCTCCTGGAGGTACTCCAAAAGCCGTTGCAGAAGGTTTCTGGGGAGGGCAGCCTTATTCCGTCCTCCATGGTAGGACACTTTACCACACCATGGTAGTAGCAAGTAATCTGGTATCATTGCATGACAAAGCCTGGCAGCGTATGGTCCCGGTGTTTGCTGGCATTCAAGCAACATCTGTTCTTTATCTTGCTGTGTTATCCTCAGGAGAGTGATATCGATCATGGTAACCTGGTTGAAATACAGGAATTTAATTAAGGGGACATTCTGAGGTGGGCGTTCCTACTGGGCTTTTTGCCTGTGGCTGAAAAGAAATCCTCCCCGCAGTTAGCCAAGCGGTGGGGGGGGCATTGGCGCTGAACTGTTCGCGTTTGTCTAGCAAGGATCTTCCTGATACCAGCCACGCGGTGGGGGAGGGGTAAAGCGATCATCCCAGAGAATTGGATGGGGTGTGGGGGGTTAGTTTGGTTTCTGCTGCTGCACGTTAACACGAAAACCGCAACACTCAACAGGCTATGCTTGGTATGGGAAAGGAGGGCGCTGCTTTTATGAAGGCTGCAGAAGCCGAAAGACAATTGCTTACCATGGCCGCATGCAAGCCGAATTCTGTTGCCCGGCCCTGCGTCTGTGATCTCTAACACCAAAGCCACAGGCACTCAATATTAAGATGCAAAATGCGACCTTGTACCGAAATCACATGTGTTATGTAATGTGAATAGTGTTGTTCACCGTGAAAGAGTATACCCATTGTTCTGTAAAATGTATCTGTAGTGAGGTGGCCTGGCTCCCGACGGCCCCAGAGAGAGAGGAACCAGAACAGCCACCCAAGTGGGCGGCGCCAGCGCCACCTGTTCCCGCCCCCCGGAAGTCAAGGGGCGGGACAGGAAGTATAAAAGCCAGGCCCCAGCACTCAGTTGGAGCCCAGCGGCCGGAGAGGCCAGACGCTCCTGCTCGGGCTCCTGCTAGACCACGCCTGCCCCGAGCCAGGTATCCTGATGTGGACGGATCGAGCCTCCCCAGAGCCAGGTATCCTGACTTAGACGGACCGAGCCTCCCCAGAGCCAGGTATCCGGATGTGGACGGCCCGAGCCTCCCCAGAGCCAGGTACCCCGAGGTAGACTGGCCGAGCCTGCCCCGAGCGCGGTACCCCGAGGCGGACTGGCCGAGCCTGCCCCGAGCGCAGTACCCCGAGGAGGGGCCCGAGCGTCCCCCTGACCCGAGACCGGAGGAGCGGCCCGACCTAGACAGCCCTCAACAAGCCGAGGAGCCCATGGTGTGGGACCCCGCTGCCGAGCCCAGCGATGAGCAGGTACCCATGGAGGAGGAGGAGATGGGAAGTGGCCCGGGGATAGCAGACCCCGAACCTATGTCAGTGTGTTGCGGGCAGGATCCCCACTGACCCCGTGGCAGACGGACTGCTGCGGATAGGGCCCCGGGCTGGAACACAGTGGAGTGGGTGGGCCTGTGTTCCCCCCTGCCACCCCCACGTCGGGTGGCAGTCTCCCCTCCTCCCTGCCACAAGGGCCTGAGCCCCTTGAAAAGACGGTTACTCACCGTTGTAACTGTTGTTCTTCGAGATGTGTTGCTCATATCCATTCCAGTTAGGTGTGCGCGCGCCGCGTGCACGATCGTCGGAAGATTTTTGCCCTAGCAACCCCGGTGGGTCGGCTGTGGAGCCCCCTGGAGTGGCGCCGTTATGGCGCTGGATATATACCCCAGCCGACCCAGCGCCCCCTCGGTTCCTTCTTGCCGGCTACTCCGACAGTGGGGAAGGGGGGCGGGTTTGGAATGGATATGAGCAACACATCTCGAAGAACAACAGTTACAACGGTGAGTAACCGTCTTTTCTTCTTCGAGTGCTTGCTCATATCCATTCCAGTTAGGTGACTCCCAAGCCCCCACCTAGGAGGCGGGGTCGGAGTGACACATTGCTGTGTGCAGAACCGCTGACCCGAAAGCAGCATCGTCTCTGGATTGTTGCACCAGCGCATAGTGAGTAGCAAATGTGTGGACCGATGACCACACTGCAGCTCTACAAATGTCCTGGATCGGTACTTGAGCCAGGAAGGCAGTCGAGGAGGCCTGGGCCCTCGTGGAATGAGCAGTGAGGCGTGGCGTCGGTACACCGGCCAGGTCGTAGCAAGCACGAATGCAGGACGTAATCCAAGAGGACAGGCACTGTGAAGAGACCGGTGATCCTTTCATCCGGTCGGCCACTGCAACGAAGAGTTGCGTTGTCTTCCTAAATGGCTTTGTACGGTTGATATAGAAAGCCAGGGCCCTGCGAACGTCTAAGGAATGCAAACGCTGGTCTTGACGAGTAGCGTGCGGCTTCGGATGGAAGACTGGAAGGAATATGTCCTGATTAACGTGAAAAGGTGAGACCACTTTTGGAAGAAAGGCAGGGTGGGGGCGAAGCTGCACCTTGTCCTTGTGGAACACCGTGTAAGGGGGCTCGGATGTCAGCGCCCTGAGTTCCGAGACGCGTCGTGCTGAGGTGATGGCCACGAGGAAGGCTGTCTTCCAGGATAAGTACAGGAGTGAGCAGGTCGCCAATGGTTCAAACGGAGGCCCTGTGAGCCTGGAGAGCACGAGGTTGAGGTCCCACGTCGGAACCGGCTGCCGTTGCTGTGGGTACAGCCGGTCTAAGCCCTTGAGGAATCTAACGACCATCGGGTTAGAGAAGACCGAGGACGTGAGTTCTCCTGGGTGGAAAGCGGAAATAGCGGCGAGGTGAACCTTGATTGAGGATGTCGCCAAGCCTTGCTGTCTTAAGGACAGGAGGTATTCCAGTATGCAGGGAATAGGTGCCTGCAAGGGAGAAGTAGCTCGTTGCTCACACCAACAGGAGAACCGCTTCCACTTGGCTAGATAAGTGGTCCGCGTAGAGGGCTTTCGACTTCCCAGCAGAACCTGCTGGACGGCCTGCGAGCACTGCCGCTCTGTCCGACTCAACCATGGAGCATCCACGCCGTGAGGTGGAGGGACTGTAGGTCGGGGTGACACAACCGGCCGTGGTCCTGGGAGATGAGGTCCCGACGCAAGGGGAGCGTGATCGGCGTTCGTACTGAAAGATCCAGCAGTGTGGAGTACCAGTGTTGCCTCGGCCAGGTGGGGGCGACTAGAATCACCCGTGCATGATCCCTGCGGATCTTGAGCAGAACCCTGTGGACCAGCGGAAATGGAGGGAAGGCGTAGAACAGGTGGTCCTTCCATGTTAGAAGGAAGGCGTCTGACCGAGAGCCCGGGGCTCGTCCGTGCAGGGAGCAGAATACCTGGCACTTCCTGTTGGCCCGAGATGCGAAGAGGTCGACCTGGGGAAATCCCCACCTCTGGAAGACGGAATAGATGACGTCCGGGCGAATTGACCACTCGTGTGTCTGGAAGGACCTGCTGAGACGGTCCGCCAGCGTATTCTGGACTCCAGGAAGGAACGATGCCGTAAGATGTATCGAGTGGGCGATGCAGAAGTCCCACAGGCGAATGGCCTCTTGACATAGGAGCGATGAGTGGGCTCCGCCTTGCTTGTTGATGTAGAACATTGCCGTGGTGTTGTCGGTGAGAACCAACACGCAACGGCCCTGTAGGAAGTTGAGGAACGCCTGGCAAGCTAGGCGCACCGCCATCAGCTCTCTGACGTTGATGTGGAGGGCTAGTTGGGCCACGGACCAGAGGCCCTGGGTATGGTGCTCTCCGAGGTGAGCGCCCCATCCTAGAGATGAAGCATCCGTGACTAGGTGGAAGGAGGGTTGTGGGTCGTGAAAGGGTACTCCTGCACAGACCACCGTACGATCCGTCCACCAGGTGAGGGAGGCCCGGATCGAGGCCGGAACCGTGACCACCATATTCAGGTCGTCTCGATGAGGACGGTAGACCAATGACAGCCAAGCCTGCAGTGGGCGAAGTCGTAGCCTGGCGTGCCTGGTTACGTACGTGCACGAGGCCATGTGGCCCAATAGGGCAAGGCAAGTTCTTAAGGTGGTGATTGGAAAAGTCCTGAGTCCTTGAATGACGCTTAGGATGGTCTGAAAGCGGCTGTCGGGGAGGATGGCTTGGGCGCGTCTGGAGTCCAGGACTGCTCCGATAAACTCTATCCTCTGAGTTGGTACCAGGGTGGACTTTTCTCTGTTGAGTAGAATGCCCAACTCGTGGAAAGTGTGTGTCACCATGCGGACATGAGCCTGCACTTGGTCCCTGGTGCGGCCGCGTACCAGCCAGTCGTCCAAGTACGGGAACAGCTGTATCCCTTGTCGACGAAGGAAGGCCGCGACGACTGCCAGACACTTTGTGAACACTCTGGGAGCCGAAGACAAGCCGAAGGGAAGGACTGCAAATTGGTAGTGCATTGCGCCTACTACAAATCGCAGGAAGCGCCTGTGAGGCGGATAGATCGCTATGTGAAAATAAGCGTCCTTCATGTCGAGGGCGGCGAACCAGTCTCCAGGATCCAGTGAAGGGATGATGGTCCCCAATGAAACCATGCGGAACTTCAACTTTACTATGAATTTGTTGAGTCCGCGCAAGTCTAAGATGGGCCGTAGACCCCCTTTTGACTTGGGGATCAGGAAGTAGCGGGAGTAAAACCCCCTGCCCCTTAGCTCCGATGGAACCTCCTCTATGGCCCCCAAAGTGAGGAGCCCAAAAACCTCCTGTGTAAGGAGTTGCTCGTGAGAGGGGTCCCTGAAGAGGGACGGGGAGGGGGAGTGGGAGGGGGGGGGGCGAGGAAAATTGGAGGGCGTATCCCCTCTCCACCGTGCGAAGGACCCAGCGGTCCGAGGTTATACGGGACCAAGCACGGTGGAAGCGGGAGAGGCGATCCCGGAAGGGGGGAGTCGGATCCTGGATACAGGCCGAGGTGCCGTCCTCGACCGCACCTTCAAAAGTTTTGCCTAGGCCCTGAAGGTGGCCTAGGCTGTCCCTGGTTTTGACCAGGTTGAGGGCCGGTCGACCTCCGCCTGCCTCCTCGACTCCGCCGCCTGGCAAAGTCCTGTCTAGGACGAGGCGGGGGAGGGTAAAATCTCTGTGGCGGCGGCCGGAAGGGTCTGCGCTGAGGCCCCGGGACATGCATCCCCAGGGAGCGCATCATTGTCCGCGAGTCCTTGAGGTTTTGGAGCCTCGCGTCAGTCTTCTCTGAAAAGAGTCCCTGGCCCTCAAACGGCAGATCTTGTAGCGTCTGCTGCAGCTCTGGTGGCAAGCCAGACACCTGGAGCCAGGAGAGTCGCCGCATGGCTATCCCCGAAGCCAGGGTCCTAGCTGCCGAGTCCGCAATATCAAGCGAGGCTTGTAAGGAGGTGCGCGCTACCCGCATACCCTCCTCTACCAAAGCCCCAAACTCCTCCCTCGATTCCTGGGGAACCAGCTCCTTGAATTTCCCCATCGAGGACCAGGAGTTGAAGGAGTAGCGGCTCAGGAGCGCCTGCTGGTTGGCCGCTCGGAGTTGGAGCCCCCCCGCAGAGTAGACCTTGCGTCCGAACAAGTCGAAGCGCTTAGCGTGCTTCGACTTGGGCGCAGCGGCCTGCTGGCCATGGCGCTCCCGTGCATTCACCGATGATACCACCAGTGAGCACGGCTGAGGATGGGTATAAAGATATTCATGGTCTTTGGAGGGGACAAAGTACTTCCGCTCCACTCCTCTGGCCGTGGGTGGAATCGAGGCCGGGGTTTGCCAGATGGTGGTGGCATTGGCTTGAATAGTCGGGATCAACGGTAACGCCACGCGAGAGGGAGCGTCCGCTGACAGGATATTTACAATGGGGTCATGAACCTCCACAATCTCCTCCATTTGGAGGTCCATATTGCGCGCCACCCTTCGCAAGAGGTCCTGGTGCGCCCGCAGGTCAATAGGAGGCGGACCCATGGCGGATGTGCCCGCTACCGCCTCATCGGGGGAGGAGGAGGAGGATCCCCCCGGTGGCAAGGGGTCCAAGGGTGGTTCCTGCTCCAGGTGCTCCTGTAGGTGAACATCAGCAGCCCCTGGGACCAGGGCCTCCACCGGAGTGGGCACCGGCGCCTCCATACCACCTGGTGGGGGGCGGGAGATGGTGGCCTCCGGGACCCTGGGCTCGGAGCGTGCCGAGCGGGACGCAGAAGGAGGGGCGCCTTGCGCCTGATGGTAGGCCCACGGCGTCCAGAAGGACCAATGCGCAGGAGCTTGCGTAGGGTCCTCCGCTGTCTCCTGCAGGTGGGTGGCCTCCGCCTCCGAGGAACGGGACGCCGACCTCGATGGCCACGGCGGTGCCGAGCGCACTGACACCGGCACCGGATGGTACGATGCCGATCGGTGCCAGTCGTAGGGCGATCTGTCCCTGCCCGGTGCCGGGGAACGGTGCCGAGATCTAGATCGGGATCGGTGCCGGTAGTCTCTTCGGTGCCGAGAGCCCGATCTGGAGCGGGACGAAGATCTCGAGGAGGCCCGGTACCGGGAGCAGCCTCTCGAGCCCGAGCGGCGCTCATACCGGTGCCGGGAGCTCCGCCTTGAGCCCGAGCGGTGCCGGTCGTCACGACGGTGCCGGGATCTGGAACGGCGTCGTGAAGGTGATCGGTGCCGCGAGTACGACCGGTGCCGAGATGACATTCGGCGCCGGGACTCCGAGCGGCGTCGGGACGTGCTCCTGGACCTCGAACGGTGCCGCAAGTCTGGAGCTGGAGATGGCGGGCGCAGCAGGGCAGGCTTGCCCCTGGACTGCAGCTGTCGCGGAGCAGCCGGTGCCGGGAGGTGTGACGGCCCCGGTTCGGTGAAGGCAATCAGGTCCCGTGCCGTTGCAAATGTCTCCGGGGTGGACGGGAGACAAGGTTCCACCACCAGCCTAGGTGGGGAAACAGTCCGCACCGGACTCGACGGCCTCGGTGCCGGAGTCAACGGTGGGGCTGCCTGTTGTGGGCGGTCCAACGGCGGATGCGGCTCTACCCCCGGCACCGAGGGAGCCGGCGTCTTCGGCGCAGCCTTGTCCTGGGTCTTGCGGACCTTCTTGTGGCCCGGAGACAGCGATCGGCGCCGAGGCCCCTGAGGCGGGCGCGGTGCCAACGTCGGTCGGTGCCGTGGTTTATCCGTCGCACCGGTCGGAGCCGCCGGGGCGCTGCGCACGGAGGCGCTCGGTGCCGGGGTGCTGTGCACCGAAGTGCTCGGTGCCGGGACGCTGCGCACCGAAGGAGGGCCCGGACTCAGAGCCGCCTCCATCAGGAGCTGTCGGAGCCTGAAATCTCGCTCCTTCCTCGTCCTCGGCTTGAAGGCCTTGCAGATAGGGCACTTATCTGCGGGATGGGCCTCCCCAAGGCACTTCAAGCAGGAGCTATGCGGGTCGCTTGTTGGCATGTGCTTCCCCCAGGACGCGCACGGCTTAAAGCCAGGAGCCTTGGGCATGAGCCCGGCTGTGCGCCGGGGGGAAAAGGGGGGAGACAACCCCCTAAACCCCCGCTAACGAATTACAACTAAACAAAAACTAACAATTAACTATCTAAAGAACTATAACAACTATATACAACTATCTACACTAATGAAAATGAGAAAGCTAGGGAGAGTGGAGATCAGCTATGCCGCGCTCCACAGTTCCAACGACCGTCAGGGGCGGTAAGAAGGAACTGAGGGGGCGCTGGGTCGGCTGGGGTATATATCCAGCGCCATAACGGCGCCACTCCAGGGGGCTCCACAGCCGACCCACCGGGGTTGCTAGGGCAAAAATCTTCCGACGATCGTGCACGCGGCGCGCGCACACCTAACTGGAATGGATATGAGCAAGCACTCGAAGAAGAACTATTGTTTGCTGCCCCGCCCTGACTAAGGGCTTGGGCGTCCTAACTTTGTTATTGCTCAGCTCCTGCTGCAGGGACCTGAACCTCCCCTGGAACTATTGATTGTTGCCCCGCCCTGCCTAAGGGCCTGGGCTCCCTGACTTTGGTATTGCTCAGCTCCTGCTGCAAGGACCTGAGCCCGCTTGAACTATTGTTTGTTGCCCCGCCCTGACTAAGGGCCTGGGCCACCTGACTTTGTTTGTGCTCAGCTCCCGCTACAAGGACCTGAGCCCCCTCGAACTGTTGTTTGTCGCCCCGCCCTGACTAAGGGCTTGGGCGTCTTGACTTTGCTAAGTGCTCAGCTCCTGCTGCAAGGACCTGAGCCCCTTGACCCTGGTTTATTGCCGCCCGGGCTAAGGGCCTGGGCTCCTCTGATTGCGTTATTACCGCTCAGCTCCTGAGGTAAGGACCTGAGCTCAGAGACTAGTGTTCTTGCCCAACTCCTGAGGCAAGGACTGGCGCCCTAAACACTAACCCTAAGTGTTAGGTGCCCCGCCCTGATTGAGGGCCGGGGCTTAGCTATTAGCGTTATTGGCGCTCAGCCTGTGAGAAGGGTCTGAGCCCCAGGACCCTTGTGTATTGCCCCGCCTTGAGCTAGCGGCTGGGCTTATTGGACTTTGCTAAGTGCTCAGTTCCGGCTGCAAGAACCAGAGCTTAGGACTGGTTTGCTGCCCAGCCCTGACAGGGCTGGAGCTTCTTGCAGCGGCAGGGTGCCTTTTGTTTAGCCCTGCCTGAGGGGCGGAACCCCAAGACCTACGGGACCCGAAGACTGATCCAGGCCGTGTAGTGAGGCGGCCTGGCTCCCGACGGCCCCTGATAGGGCACGACCCCCGCACCGGACCATTACAGTATCTTTTAAAATACTTCTCTCCCTTTTTTCCCTCCCGCAGCTGCAAATTTTTCAGATAAGGCGGCGAAAAAAACACACGCGAGATGAAATGTTCTCTGAGATCATGCAGTCGACCCGCAATGAAAGAGCTCATCTGAATGAGTGGAAGGACACAGTATCACAGTACAGGAAAGCGGCCAATGAACGTGAGGACAGGAGGGATGAACGTGAGGACAGGAGGGACACTCGAGATGAGAGATGGCGGCAGGAAGATCAGAGGAGGCAGGATGCAATGCTGGGGTTATTCCGGGATCAAACGGACATGCTCCGGCGTCTGGTGGAGCTTCAGGAACGGCAGCAGGATCACAGAGTGCCGCTGCAGCCCCTGTTTAACCGCCCTCCTCCCTCCCCAAGTTCCATAGCCTCCTCACTCAGACGCCCAAGAATGCGGGGGAGGAGGCTCCGTGCACCCTGCCACTCCACCCTAGTGGACAGCCCAAGCAACAGAAGGCTGTCATTCAACAAGTTTTGAAGTGGCCTTTTCCTTCCCTCCTCCCACACCCCACCCGGGCTACCTTGTCAGTTCTCTCCCTATTTTTATAATCAATTAATAAAGAATACATGGTTTTTAAACGATAGTGACTTTATTTCCTTGGCAAGCAAGCTGTGATCGAAAGGGGAGGATGGGTGGCTTACAGGGAATGAGTCAATCAAGGGGGCGGGTTTTCATCCAGGAGAAACAAACAGAACTGTCACATCGTAGCCTGGCCATTCATGAAACTGGTTTTCAAAGCTTCTCTCATGTGCAGCGCTTCCTGGTGTGCTCTTCTAACCACCCTGGTGTCTGGCTGCGTATAATCAGCAGCCAGGCGATTTGCCTCAACCTCCCACCCCGCCATAAACATCTCCCCCTTACTCTCACAGAGATTATGGAGCACACAGCAAGCAGCAATAACAATGGGAATATTGGTTTGGCTGAGGTCTGAGCGAGTCAGTAAAGTGTGCCAGCGACCCTTTAAACGTCCAAATGCACATTCTGCCACCATTCTGCACTTGCTCAGCCTGTAGTTGAACAGCTCCTGACTCCTGTCCAGGCTGCCTGTGTATGGCTTCATGAGCCATGGCATTAAGGGGTAGGCTGGGTCCCCAAGAATAACTATTGGCATTTCAACATCCCCAACGGTTATTTTCTGGTCCGGGAAGAAAGTCCCTTGCTGCAGCCGTTTAAACAGATTAGTGTTCCTGAAGATGCGAGCGTCATGAACCCTTCCCGGCCAGCCCACGTTGATGTTGGTGAAATGTCCCTTGTGATCCACCAGTGCTTGCAGCACCATTGAAAAGTATCCCTTGCGGTTTATGTACTGGCTGCCCTGGTGCTCCGGTGCCAAGATAGGGATATGGGTTCCATCTATCGCCCCACAACAGTTAGGGAATCCCATTGCAGCAAAGCGATCTACTATGACCTGCACATTTCCCAGAGTCACTACCTTTGGTAGCAGCAGCTCAGTGATTGCTTTGGCTACTTGCATCACAGCAGCCCCCACAGTAGATTTGCCCACTCCAAATTGATTCCCGACTGACCAGTAGCTGTCTGGCGTTGCAAGCTTCCACAGGGCTATCGCCACTCGCTTCTCAACTGTGAGGGCTGCTCTCATCTTGGTATTCTGGCGCTTCAGGGCAGGGGAAAGCAAGTCACAAAGTTCCATAAAAGTGCCCTTATGCATGCGAAAGTTTCGCAGCCACTGGGAATCGTCCCACACCTGCAACACTATGCGGTCCCACCAGTCTGTGCTTGTTTCCCAGGCCCAGAATCGGCGTTCCACGGCATGAACCTGCCCCATTAATACCATGATCTCCAAAGCGCCGGCGCCCATGCTTTGAGAGAATTCTGTGTCCATGTCCTCATCACTCTCATCACCGCGCTGCCGTCGCCGCCTCCTCCTTGCCTGGTTTTGCAGGTTCTGGTTCAGCATAAACTGCACAATAATGCGCGAGGTGTTTACAATGTTCATGACTGCTGCATTGAGCTGAGCGGGCTCCACGCTTGCCATGGTATGGCGTCTGCACAGGTAACCCAGGAAAAAAGGGGTGAAACGGTTGTCTGCCGTTGCTTTCATGGAGGGAGGGAGGGAGAGGGGGGCCTGATGACATGTACCCAGAACCACCCGCAACAATGTTTTTTGCCCATCAGGCATTGGGATCTCAACCCAGAATTCCAATGTGCGGGGGAGACTGTGGGAACTATGGGATAGCTACCCACAGTGCAACACTCCGGAAATTGACGCTAGCCTCGGTACTATGGACGCACACCGCCGAATTAATGTGCTTGCTGTGGCCACATGCACTCGACTTTATACAATCTGTTGCCAAAAATCGAATTCTGTAAAATCGGAGTAATCCTGTAGTGTAGACATACCCCTTATAACAATTTCTTACCATACATGGACTTACAGCCAATTTAGGTATTAGCTATTTTATCCTTCTCTTCCACGGTGCCATATCATAGTAGGGACTTCACTTAGCACTCTTTACTTTATAAACCAAAGACATCATTTAAAAAATTTAGATAGCAGTCTCTATTTAAAAAGTTTAACTTTTTTGTTTACTTTCTGATAACCACAACCACAGAAAAGGGGGGGGAACAGAGGGAGTGCAAATATGACAAATTTCTGCTTACAGGTAATATTTTAGGGCACACAAACATTGGGCTTATAAAAACTATTGATACAATGCCTTAATTATGGCATTGTGAAGTTCTGCTGTAGATAGGCAAAAAAGCAAAGGGAAAAATTATCCTAATGCAAAACTGAGATGAATGCTAAAAGAAAAGGAGTGTTTCCTTCATCCCCCACATTATGTGGAAAACAGTGGTGTCAGTGAGTATCTCAAAAGTGGGGAAAGTGTGGCAACTAAGTTTTCCAAATTTTTTTCACGTATAATTATGCTGTGTAACAGTTTGAAGCAGTGACCATCCCAGATTACGTATTACAGTTTCTATTTTACCTAAAATGATACAGATTCCATTTTGCATAATTTTCATACATAAACAAAACAGACTCTTAAAGAGAAAAAAGCTTACCCGTTCCCAGCTAAAAGACAGACCTAGTGCATCAAGTTGCTCCCTCATGTGTTTAATATTACTGCAAAAAAGAAAAATATGAAACAATTAAGAGTATTAAAGAATATTCCTAACTATTGTTGATTATGTAAGACATTTCTTATCAGATGCCTGTAAAGCTCTTTGACCCTCAAAGGCACTACAGAACTGCTAAATATCATTATCCTACATATGCAGTCCAACTGAAGTAGTCGTCTAATAGGCAAATCCTTCTTATGTGACCACTTTAAAGGCTTCCTGTGCATTTTGGTTCAACCTTCAATGACCATCTATACTACATACTGATTTTTGCCATTACCTTGAGTTTAACTGAAGAGAAGAGGACAACTTTTAGTTTTGGAGAACATGCTTTCCCATTATTATTTTGTATATGTATTGCAGTAGAACTAGAGACTCCAGCTTCATAGTGCTACAGACTGTACACATACCTTACAATAAGATAGTCCCTACCCCAAATTTCTTAATCAAAATATAAGACAAGACCTATCAGGAGAATACAAGAAACAGACAGAGGGAGCACCAGGTAACAATGAGACGACAGTGATAAGTGTAATGTGTTGTGACATCTTCTTAACAATTGCCTTACCACTGCTGAGTGATTTGTAGGCATCATGGCAGTCACATTTTAAGGAGAGATTTGAAGGTGGATAACGCAGTGGCATTGTGGATATTTACAGGCAGCTCCTCCCATTTACTAGGAGTAGCATGCAAGAAACTGCAAAGGAATTTCTTCAAAAATTTAACTAATATTGGCATTATTTGCTCTCAAGTCTCTTCACTGAAGAGAATTACCACAATATCTTCCCTTTGATGGTGGTCAGTACACTCCTCCCAATGCATGGAGGCCTGCACACCAGCTCTCCACCAATCCTGGCAGAGGGAAGTGATGGAGGATTCCCAAATATGCACCTCCTACATGGCATAACAATGTGGAACATAATAGGATGGTCATAAATGTTTACATTTCTATGGAAATTAAAGGTAAGAATTAACATTCTGGAAATGTTTAACTTTTTATTTTGGTTAGGAAATACTCCGGTTTAGTTAGAGAAGGATGGTCCAGTGGCTAGGGTACACACCTGGGACTTGGGAGACATTCACTGCATCCATACCAGGGCATTTGCTGGTATAAAAATGTCATTAAAAAAATTACACCACAACCGACCTATATACAAAAGTTTCCAGTGTAGATCTGGCCTTAGTTTGTTGTGTTTTTTAAAAGAGGAAAAGAGACACACAGTAGACAACTTAACTGAGGTTCATTTTTAATTATTTACATTTAGTAGTTTTATGATGTAGTACAAATAAAAACAATAGGAAATGCAAATTTGGTTTTAGTTTCAGTGTATTACTGTAAGCAGTTTCAACAATTAATTGTTAATTTGTTTTAAAACAGTTTTGTTAGAATAGTCTTAGAGTATTTAAATATTAAACAAGTTAATAGCACACATTTTTCAGTATTAAAGAGATTTACAGGATTGACTACTTTGTTAACAGAAACTATTAACACATCAAGGGGAAGGGGAAATAAATGAGGAAATGCTAAAGATAAGGCTTCCATAACAATACTAGGGCTCTCACATTAAACTAATAAATGCAAATATGTGCAGTTATTTTAAATGTATAGACAGATAGTATACACAGTGTGGGCAAATTAATGTTATTATGGGAGGCTTAACTGTATTTTTTTCTGAGATTTATGAACTCAACTACATAAATATAAAATGCTTCATTAGCAGTTTACTCTTAAAGGAAAAGAGAAACAAAAACTGCCCAGGCTGAGTTATCAGGGAAGAGGGACATCTAAAAATAAGAGGGCAGCAAAAATAGAAGAGGCCCAGGTTCAATTCTCTGATCCACCATAGACTTCCTGTGTGATGTTGGGCAAATTACTTAGCCTCTTTGTGCCTCAGTCCCCCATCTGTAAAATGGGGATAATAACAACTTCCCTACCTCAACAGGGGTGTTGTACGTTACAGATTGTGGGTACTCAGATACTACCATGATGGATGCCATATAAGTACCGTAGACAGACTTGTTTTGTATTCAGGCTACAGTAGGTTTAGTGGAGGGGTTGGGAAGAAGATGGTTATCATCAATTTACTGCCCAGCTTCCTCAGAGATAACACAATAAGTAACCTATGGTAATAATATATATGCATTTGCCCAGAGGGGACACACTGGGCAGATGTAGTAAAGCCAAGTGTATGTGCAATGGTTCTATGAGTTCAGCAGTCTATAACTTCCTCTAAACTATCTTTATGTAGTACATAATTGACTGTCTGCCAAGCATTATGTATAAGGCCTTCTTTTGTTCCATCTCTGGAGAGTAAAAAGAACAAAAGCCAGTTCCTAGTGTTTTACCAAATGGTAATTTGTTTTCTTCTATATTCTACTCTAGACAATGTAGAAAGAAAATGCAAGCAATAAATATAATGCAAGTAGCATAAATTACCAATGCATAGTATTAGTTATTTCTAACAAAATCAATTAGACTTCACTGCCTCCTCTAATATTTTAGTGGGTAAGGAATCAAACAATCTCAGTATCTGACCAAGGAATGTGAAAAGGTATTGGCAGAGGACGTTTTCAGAGAAGGGAATAGGTCAAAGTAGAAAATGAAAACATGGCCAAGTCCGCCACACCCTCTAGGTCAGGGGTGGGCAAACTATGGCCCACGGCCGAATCCAGCCCATCAGGGCTTTGGATCCGGCCCGTGGGACTGCCACATCCATGCCGCTGTGGGCCCCGCGCTGCTCGTGGAAGCGGCCGGCACTACGTCCCTGCAGCCCCTGGGGAGGGGGCGGGGGCAGAGGGCTCTGTGCGCTGCCCTCGCCTGCAGCACCTCCCCCTGCAGCTTTCATTGGCCAGGAATGGGGAACTGTGGCCAATAGGAGCTTTGGGGGAGGTACCCGCAGACGAGGGCAGCACGTGGAGCCCTCTGCCCTGCTCTCCCCCAGGGGCCACAGCGACGTGGTGCCGGCCGCTTCCGGGAGCGGCGCAGGGCCAAGGCAGGCAGGGAGCCTGCCCTGGCCCCAGTGCGCACTGCTGCCACGCCGGAGCCGTTCCAGGTAAGCAGTGCTGGGCTGGAGCCCGCACCCAGAAACCCTCCTGCACCCCAACCCTCTCCCCTGAGCCCCCTGTCGCACCCTGAACCTCTCCTGCACCTCAACCCCCTGCCTTGAGCCCTGTCCCACACTCTGCACCCCAACCCCCTGCCCTGAACCCCACCCGCCGCACCCCCCCTGCACCCCAACCCCCTGCCCTGAGCCCCCTTCCACACTCCGCACCCCTCCTGCACCCCAACCCCCTTGCCCTGAGCCCCTTCCTGCACACTGTATCCCCTCCCACACCCCGCACTCCCTCCTGCACACCAGCTCCCAGCCCCAGCTCTACATTCATGGCCCTGCATACAATTTCCCCACCCAGATGTGGCCCTCGGGCCAAAACGTTTGCTCTAGGTAGTAAACAAAATAATTGCAGATAGGAGATTTGTAGACATATCATCTACAAAAATTAATGTTTATTTAGTCAGAGAAAGTTCCACTCAGTATTATTAAAACAAACAAATAAGTAATAGGAGAAGGAGAGCCCAATTTTGAGAGGTTCTGAACATTCATAACTCCCATTGAACTTAGGAGGAAATATAGGTGCTTGTCACGTCCCAGGATCAGGCCCAAACGAAGGACCAATCATCTTCCAACCCCAATTTAATAGTGAAAATGTCAGCAAATCCAGCCAGAGAAGTCATCTCCCTCAGTTATGTACTCTACATTAACAGTTTTCTCCAGCATAAACAGGTTTGTATTTATTCCTGTCTCTGATTTCAGAGTTTGGGAAATGTCACATTTATAGTTAGGGCCCTACCAAATTCACGGCCATGAAAAAGGCGTCACTGACCGTGAAATCTGGTCTCCCTCCATGAAATTTGGTCTTTTGTGTGCTTTTACCCTATACTATACAGATTTCAGGGGGGAGACCAGCATTTCTCAAATTGGGGGTCCTGACCCAAAAGGGAGTTGCAGGGGGGTTGTGGTTTTGTCACCCTTACTTCTACACTGCCTTCAGGCTTGGTGGCTGGAGAGCGGCGGCTGCTGGTTGTGTGCCCAGCTTTGAAGGCAACGTCACTGCTAGCAGCACTGCAGAAGTAAGGGTGGCAATACCATACCATGCCACCCTTATTTCTACGCTGCTTCTGGTGCTGATGCTGCCTTCAGAGCTAGGCGACTGGAGAGCGGTGGCTGTTGGCCAGGGACCCAGCTATGAAGGCAGCGCCCCATCAGCAGCTGCGCAGAAGTAAGCAAGGCAGTACCATACCATGACACTCTTACTCCTGCGCTGCTGCCTTCAGAGCTGGGTGGCTGGAGAACGGCAGCTGCTTACTAAGGACTCAGCCCTGTAGACAGCAATGCAGAAGCAAGGGTATCAATATCATACCATACCATCCTTGCTTCTGTGCTGCTGCTGGCGGTGACTCTGCCTTCAGAGCTGGGCTCCCGGCCAGCAGCCACCGCTCTCCAGCTGCCCAGCTCCGAAGGCAGCAGCACAGAAGTAAGGGTAGCAGTACTGCAATCCCCGCTACAGTAACCTTGCAATACCCCCCCCCCCCCCCCCACACACACACACACACCTCCTTTTTTGAGTCAGGACCCCTACAATTACACCACCATGAAATTTCAGATTTAAATAAGTAAAATCATGAAATTTACTATTTTTAAAATCCCATGACTGTGAAATTGACCAAAATGGACTGTGAATTTGGTAGGGCCCTATTTATAATATGCAGCTAATATGTCTTCTACAACTTGCTATTTGGAGTAGATCACATCTTGAGTTTATAAAATCACAGTGATATACTTCAGCTTTTAAAATTTAACCAACTGTACAGTTCATTATTTATACTGTGAATCTGATAAGTACCTAAGTAGATAAAAAATACCTTTGTGTCCAGTTTGCTGGGTGCAGCCCATGTTCAATTGCAGCATTTTCTGCAGGTAACCCAAATGCATCCCATCCCATTGGATTTATCACCTGTAACAAAAATGAAAAATGTTATCCTTTGTCACTTTCTGGAATGGAGTTAGTAACACCTTCAGGGCTCAAAATAATGAACTGTTTCACACTTCAGCATTTGCTTTCCCTGATTTGAGTCACTCCAAAAAGTGCCCACTGGGACTAGTTCAGCTTTAATGGAAATGTGAGATATGTCTGCCTGCTGTAGTTTGGTGACATAGGGAGCATGAATGCAGTAGGAGTAGTTAATCTATAGATCACTCACATAGTGCATCACAGTCACTATTTCAATAATGGGTTAACAATGACAATATCAACCCTCTGTAATTTGTCTAATGTTCTAACTATGCCAAAACAGAAAGCAACTGACATTATGAGTCGGAAGAAGCTGTTGTATTACAAATCTTTGTGCTAGAAAAGGGTGAAAAGATGAACAAGGGTGTTTGGACACAAATTCCCATATCTGAGAACCTGTTGCATAGCTCTAGGTCAGATCCAAACTGGAGCATGCCTGTTTATCCAATTTTTTTATTTTGGTTTAAGTGGGAAAAGGGGGAAGGAAAAGAGTTTCCCATAGCCACAAATAATACATGCAAAACAAAACATACACAGAGACCCTAAAAAGTTTTCAGTAAATTTTGTGAAAACAATCTTGGGAATTTTGGCTGAAGACTTTTATACACATTTTAGAAAGATGACAATTAAATGACAACTGAAAAAACTAAGTTTACTATAGAAACAAACCTATTGATTTAAAGTGGTGCAACCTGTACATAGCTTTCCTAATGATAACTAATTGATTAGTTAGCCAGCAGCACAGTATATTCAAAAAGCTTTTTTCTTTTCCTGAATGTATGGTAATAGTGTAAAAATGGTTTAACTTAACACTTCAGTAATGTTGCCGTTAAATGTGCCTGGACGGTAGAGTGATAGGTGCTTTGTAAAAGAGACAGAGTTTCTTACCATTTTAAATATGTTACCAAATTCAGTAATTCTGACCTATTACAAATAAAAGATTAGCAGCAGCAGGTGATATAACAGGGATCGGCAACCTTTGGCACGCGGCTCGCCAGAGTAAGCACCCTGACAGGCCGGGCCGGTTTGTTTACCTGCCGCGTCCGCAGATTCAGCCGATTGCGGCTCCCATTGGCCACGGTTCGCTGCTCCAGGCCAATGGGGGCAGTGGGAAGCAGCGGCCAGTACATCCCTCAGCCCGCGCCGCTTCCCGCAGACCCCATTGGCCTGGAGTGGCAAACCGCGGCCAGTGGGAGCTGCGATCGGCCGAACCTGCAGATGCGGCAGGTAAACAAACCGGCCCGCCCGCCAGGGTGCTTACCCTCGTGGGCCGCAGGCCAAAGGTTGCCAATCCCTGTGATACAAGAATAGTATTTAAAAGGTTTACAAGACATAAAATTTGACCTCCCACCTAAATAATCATTATGTAAAAATCTCCCTGTGTTATTTTAGAACTCTGTAAAAAAAAAAAAAAAAAAAGGGAGAAACAGTTAGACAAACAAGCAATAGTAATATCACAAGTTGAATATGAAGACAAATGCTAATACCTCCATCCGGAAAAATGAACTAATTTCTCAGGTGCAAGCACTCCTTTTCTTATTATTTTGTTATTTTTACTCTTAATTTGACATAATCCACCAAACATGAACAAAAAATGATCCCCTGACTTCAACTGTGGTTCTTTTCCATTTGAAACACAAACAAACAAAAACAAAAAGCACCCCCTTAGATATTTACATGGTGCCTGCAGCACCACCTCAGTATATAAGCATCAGCATCTAACAGATATTGTCTCCCCAACATCCTGTGTTTTAAACACTGATTAAAAACTAATATTGCTCTATTTTATTCCTCTGTTGGTGCACCAGCTCCATCAATGACATTAAAAGCAATGTGCTCAGCTCTGGGAAGAATATTTGTTGATTAACTGTGACACAAGACAGCACAGGGAGTTCCAGAGCATAGATTTACACAAAATCAATGCACTAACAAAGCAAGAGATATTGTATTTTTTGTTGTAGCCTTTTCCAGTTACCAAGCAGATTTTTAAAGAAATCTAGAAACAAAAATACATTCTCCACTTCCCTGAGATTACAGCCATTTGATGTCAAGACACGATTTGGGCTGACACCACATGACAACAGCCCTTTAAGCATGCTGGGGCCATTCAAAAAATAAAAATGGCTAGTATAAAATAAATTAAATGAAAATTTTGCTTAACTAAAAATTCTGTTAAATGATTTTTAATGGGGTTTCTTTTTTTAAATGGGACACTTAAAGATAAGCATCCTCTCATCAATTCTTCCTGACTGTTGTTTAAATGTTGAGGGATTTCTAATGGAAAGAGCTGTTACATTTGGTGAAATAGCCTTGTATTCTACAATTCTCCCACACCCACCATTATAATCTCCATCATTCTATACAACTAAAATGTGCCTACAGAACACTTCTGAATAACTGCTCTGGGTTCATTTTTGTAAACATTAAGGGCCAATCTGTATCTGGCCCTGTAAGGGTGTGGAAGGGCAGCTGAGCGGGAACAATGAACCTTCCACTCTTTGCTCAGCTGAGCAGCCAATAGCCTCAGTCTTCATGATCCCCAAGTGCAAGAACTAGGAAAATTTAGCTCCTCTGTTGGCTAGACTCTCCAGAGTGGCTGGGTGATGTTCCTGACCAGTGCAGGAAGAGGGAGCACATGCTAATTCTATTAAAGGGGGTCACAGCCATTGTTCTTTCATGTGTTTTTCTCAGTGGCCCCAGAAACAGTTTGCCCAGCATGGAGCCCCCTCCTTATATATCTTGCTTAACAGCCACAGCATAACCCTACATTTCCATTACAATAATATACCAACATCCCTCATCAGGACAGCATCACTGTCTGTCTCAAATATCAACAAGACAATGGACAGCACTCAGATATCCACCCCATGCATCGCCAAACTCATCCATTTCATCCTCACCCATAACAACTTAACATTTCACAATAAACACTTTGTCCAAACCATGAGAACAGCCACGAGCAGTAAGATGGCTCCCAAATATGCTAACCTCCTTAAGGGAAGAATTTCTGGAAAAATGTGTCAGGAAACCAATGATATACCTGAGATACATCAATGACATTTTTATCCTCTGGACAAACAATTTAAACTCTCTCATATATTTCCACTACAACATCAAGAGCCACCGCCCATCCATCAAACTCTCTCTAGAATACCCCCACACCAGCATCAACTTCCTGGACAGCATGATCAGCTTCCAACAATGGAACCCTACATACAACTATATACAAGAAACCCACAGATCACCACACTCACCTCCACAGATCAAGTAACCACCCCAGACACACCAAGAAACCTGTTGTCTAAAGCCCAGCACTCAGATCCCACAGAATATGCTCCAAGGAGAAAGTTTGGTATATATAACTTAGCAAGCTTAAAACACAGAAAACAAAACCAAACCAAACCACTGACCACACACACCTAGTCCTCACCTACCACCCCACACTGGAACCCATATGGGGTATCATTGAACAACTACAAGCCGTACTTGATGGGGACCACATCCTGAAATAAATCTTTCCCGAACCCCCTTTTTGGGCCTTCAAACAAACTCTCAGCCTTGCCAGCTCATCATCAGAAGTAAGCTCCCAACAGGAGACCAACTCAAAGCAGCATCAGACCTTGCAATAACAGCGGATCAAAACCTCCAGATATATCTCTACTGCTACAATGATCAATACCCCTCCCAAAACACCTTTCAAGATCCATGGGTCCTATACATGCCTATCACAACATGTGATATGCCTCATCAAATGCCTCAACAACTATGTGCATGAAACTAGACAATCACTACATTCTTGAATGAACTCACAGAAGAATGATAAAAGACAAAAACATGCTATTACCCATGGGCGAACTCTTTTCACAAAGCAATCATTCTATATCTGACCTATCAGTCCTCATCCTCAAAGGAAATCTGCACAACACCTTCAAAAGATGAGCCTAGGAACTTGAATTCACAACTCAGCTAGACTCTAAAAATCCAGGAATCAAAGATACTGTTGTTATGACTCATTACAACAATCTGTAACCAACTAACCCTTCCTCGTTCTATGCTTGTCCTAATTGCCCCCGGCACCTTAAATGGTCGCTTGCAACATGCGTTTACTCCTAATGCTTAACAATCTGCCCCACCTCGTATTTAGCTGAGACATTCCAATTACCTTTTTCAGACTGAAGAACTCTGTGTAGTTTGAAAGCTTGTCTTTTTCACCAACAGAAGTTGGTCCAATAAGAGATATTACCTCACTCACCTTGTCTCTCTCATTACAATAACAAACATGCAATCACTGTACTTGGTGTCTTCCTATTAAGTCTATCAACTTTTGGGGGAGTTTAATATTTACTTTTCTGAAGATGGTACAGTATTGCTATCTCCTCACACATGTTTTTTTAAATCAACCTCTGGAATGTCTATTCATTAGGAAATCAATTTAAGAATTTCACCAACAAAAGATATTTTGCTCTAACAGCTATCTAAGGTGATCCTAAAATTAAAGCATGAAGAAATATTTACATTTGAGGTTTCCTACTGGAACCTTAGTTTAAAGAGACATTAAAAATATCCACAAGTGAAACTCCAGAATAGATGTATCTATGTAGTTCCCATAGAGACTAATGTAGCGCACACAATATATTAGAGAAAATCATTTCAAGTTCACTGTCTCTTTTACCTCTGTAGTGAGAATGGATTTGAAAGGTTTGTGAAATGCAATTGTTTAAATGGTAATATGTCTGTTTCTTCTGACCATACTCAGGGATATGAATCTACAGATAAAATGTAATAGTCCCCACACAGCTCTCCATACTATACTTAAGGTCTACTCAGTTACCATGGACAAAGCACAATCGAAAGATGCCTATTCAGCTGAGTATGATTTCTATAGTAGTGAAATACAGGGTAGAAATCAGGGAAGAATGCATGAAATACACACATTACTTGTGTGACGTTGTGCAGTCTATATGGTTTTATAAAAACATGATAATAAGTAAATATAATGTAACTGGGATAGTTTTAGAAAAATATGGTAATAAGTGAATATAACATAACTGGGATATGCTTCACGCAAAAGGTCTCTTGCAAGGTATCATTACAAAGCTTATAATCTACTGAGTGTGATCATCCGATTTGTATAAATGTACCACTCTTGTATCTAAAACTAGAAATATAAAATATAACTCTGAGGGCCTATTGTAATTATGTAAAGTGTGGGCCATTAAGGATGGTTTGGAATCTTCATGACTCCCATTAACAAGGACCATTATCCGCAGATGGGTGTGTTTACCTGTGAGTCTTCCTGTATATGTGTGTGCTGGCAAGTGAGCAATGAAGTCTTGCAGTGACATGTGATCATGTCACCTGAACTGGAATCCATCTTTAACCTGGTGCTTTTCCAGTGAGGGGGGGTGGAAACCCAGAGGGACAAAGGGTTCCCGCCTTATGCAAAAGAGATATAAAGGGGTGGACGAGAACAGAGGAGAGTGGAGCCATCATGAAGAATCCCTTAGCTATCACCTGAGCTGGAACAAGAGCTGTACCAGGGGAAAGAATTGTGCCCAGGCCTGGAAGGTGTCCAGTCTGAGAAAAACTTACTGAAGCATCTCTGAGGGTGAGATTATCTGTATTTAGTTTGATTAGACATAGATTTGCGCATTTTATTTTATTTTACTTGGTGACTTACTTTGTTCTGTCTGTTACTACTTGGAACCATTTAAATCCTACTGTCTGTATTTAATAAAATCACTTTTTATTTAGTAATTTACTCAGAGTATGTATTAATACCTGGGGGAGCAAACAACTGTACATATCTCTCTATCAGTGTTATAGAGGGCGAACAATTTATGAGTTTCCCTGCATAAGCTTTATGCAGGGTAAAACGGATTTATCTGGGTTTAGACCCCATTGGGAGTTGGGCATCTGAGTGCTAAAGACAAGCACATTTCTGGGAGCTGTTTTCAGGTAAACTTGCAGCTTTGGGGCAAGTGATTCAGACCCTGGGTCTGTGTTGGAGCCAGACGGGAGTGTCTGGCTCAGCAAGACAGGGTGCTGGAGTCCTGAGCTGGCAGGGAAAACAGGAGCAGAGGTAGTCTTTGCACATCAGGTGGCAGCTCCCAAGGGGGTTTCTGTGATCCAACCCATCACAACTTGTATATCAGAAGATACATCAAATTCAAATAATACTGAAAAGAATATAAGGACCTGTCATTTTATAAAAAGAAGGAAAAACAAACAAACCAGGACAGGAAGAAAACAGTTTATAAGACATATGTGTATGCACATCAGTTCCTTAGCCACGGACAGTGATTCAGGCACCATTAGAAAATACACTATTTCCCCCAGCATTACAGATGAACAAATGAAATGCAAGAAAGTCAATCACTTTCTTATATTTTGACTTGACGTTGACTTAAGACAAAGGTCACTACTTCTTGTGGTTATACAACCAACAGACCAACTCTGCTCACTTGGAGATCACTCAGCACAGCAACAGCCCCTTCCTAACAAGGCTTCTCAGCACAGATGATAGTTGTTCCCTACCCACAAAGTAAAGAGAAAACAAATAATGGACCCCTCTTCTAGCTCAGGCTCTTCTCTGTAAGTCTCAGGATGCCTAACACTTATTAATCCGATGGTGAGAGAGTTGTATTATTAGGAAGCAACAGCTATTCAGAGACTGGTATTTTGTAATCTGCATTTGATATTTTATATGAGGCCCATGAAGTTACAACAATAAAATGGTTATTTCATATCATGTTCTTGACTATTACCCCACACAGTCTGTAGCCTCTTCTTTCTAGAAAAGATCCCTGAGAAGGGTGCAGTTGGGCCAACTCCAAGAGAAAGCGATATCTTGAAATATTTTAGATTCCAAAGAATCAAGCTTAACATTAGGTCATGGCACAGCAACTGTGCTAGTCTCATGATGTGGTCCATGTTCTCAGGACAATGGACAGAAGTCAGATGCTCAGGTTCATACTACCACTTCTGTCAGTGACTTGTCACTGTTAATCTGGAGGCCCTGTTAACATGACTACAGAACTGGAAAAGGAAGATTTAAGATATTCCCTCCATTCCTCTCAGAGAGATCTCAGACCCCTTCTCTCAGAAGGTTTTCAACTGTGCAATCTCTTTATGTTCTGTCTTGTCAAGAAGTGCTTCATGATACAAGATTAACAATATTCTGATAATATTCAACTTTATGTCTCTATCAATCTGACTAGAGAAGGCATGAAAAGCTATTGAAAGACCTTTGCTTAATTGCTAAAAGGAAACAAAGAGCTTGTTTGCATTATTAGAGTCTTTGGTATATAAGGAATAGTGTGTCACAGCACTGTAATATCTCTTTCCTGGTGTGCTGCATTCCATTATGAAGACTGAAATTTCTTAAAGTGCTCAGACTCTACAATGAGTGCCAAAAAATACATCCATTTAATAAACTTTATATATTGGTTTTATTTATTTTAAAGCTGGCAGGAGAAGACAATATCAGGCAAAAACAAAGGGTCTTGTTTAAGTGATAAAGAATTTGAAGGACCAATGGTCTGGTAGGTTACGACAAATCCTAAATTCCTCTATTTGCCTACACATTAGGGAGAGAATGAAATTTTACAAACAAGCTTTCCTTCTGAGCATGTCTCCAAATTGCCCTTTAAATTTCCCAGCTAACAGAAACAGATACGTAACAGCTAAAAATCAGGCAGGCAAGGAACAACTGGTAACATTAAAACTGTGAATATTTGACTACTATATATGATCTAGCAAGCAGCACTATTTCAATAATTCTCTGCAACAGTGTTGCCTATTAATATTCTGCTAATCTACTGCCCAATTAAAAAAAAAAAAACAACCCACAGACTTCTATCATCATAATAACTCTGCTTATGTAATGCTCTCATTTATTTCTATTCTTGTTCTCAAAAGAAATAAAAAATGCAAAATTATTCTGTCTTATGCTATGTCCACACACAACCAAAATTGCTTAGACAACACAATGAGGTCTCACATCCTTAATCTTTTACATTCTTATCATATTTAATTGCATCTCCAACGATTTCTCTTTTTTTAACGTGAAAGAGTCAGTCAGCTAATTAACATCTTAGTTATCTGCCTTTGGAAAACTGGATTCAAATTTGACTCAGTTCACATGAGATATACATGGTGCTATTCACTTAATCTGAAACACAGGAACCATCTAACAATTTAACAAAATGGACAACATTTCCTCAGGAGAAGCTAGAAGAAGTAAAAGCTAATGAAGATCAGAATTGAAGTGCACTGGTATAACATGTCATGGTGACAAATGCATTATAAGACTTAGACAGATATGCTTATCCCTCTTCAATACCATCAACTACCTACATTTCCAAAAGCACTAGCATAAAGAAAACAAAAAACTCAAGTCATTTCAAAAGGAGGAAGTTGTGATGTGGTTAAGAGAAAAAAAATCTTTTCAGATTCCCTTGAGATGTTGTGGAAATGATACTAGAAATGTCCAGTTAGTCTGAATCCCATCTATTAGGACCTGTTTTAAGTATAAATAAAATAAATCCAGCCACAACGCAGAGGAATGGATTAGATGTCACTTCCAAACTAAACAATCTTATAATAATTTTCAGACTATCCCTACAGTATGATTTCCAGTTTTCCTGTAAATGACTGAATCTCACTTGTATTAATTTCAGTCTATGATTCTATTAAAATAACACCATGGGAACAAATAAACTGGATCTCTCTCTGTTTACTGATTCTTAAGGGAATTATTCTCAGGCCCGGGAAGGACAAAAATGATCAATCTGTGTAAGAATTTGTTAGAAACACTGTAGATAGAAATCATTGATTTCTTGGGGAAAAAATTAAAAAACATTTTTATTTAAATCAGAATTTTTAATTTATTTAATTTATAAATTCTTCTTTTTAAAAATAAACATGTTGAAAATGAAATCTGAATTTATACGAAATATGTTAAAGCCATAACTTTTTATAAACTCTTAAAACATTTCAATAAAAATAAATATGCTTAATCCATGAGCCTTTCTCAAAAAAAAAAAAAAAAAAAAAGTTAGAGTTAAGGCTCTTTTCTATATAAAGAGAGAATCAGAGGGAAAAAAACATTACTTTTGAGGTCAAGCTAGGGCTTTAAAACATGGCACAATAGGTCAGCCTATGTAAGTTAGGAGAATAAAACATTTTCAAGAGACTTAGACAAGTAAAAACTTAAGCTCCAGTCACTTTCACTTAGGCATATTTGAAAATTTTCCCAGACTGACCAGAATTAATCAATTTAATTCATTTACTACAGTTAATCCCTCTGTTTAATAAATCATTTGGTTGCAAATGTGAAACATATTTTGATACGAGAAGTTTATGTATCCAAAACATTTAAGGTTGTTTTGAGTAATAAAAACAAATGTTATATGCTGTTTTGTGTATTTAAAGTCCAGTTATCATCCTAATATAGCTTGAGACAAATTATGAACACAAAGTTAATTATCTAGTAAATAAGCAATACATCATTCACATCTTTTAACATACTAAAATTGTACAATAAATAAGAATCTGAAAATATTAAGATATATAATTGCTTAAATAAATCTATGTAGTTACAGTGTACCCCCCTACGTAGCAAAAAAACGACAGTGTAAAGACTTTATTTAGTTGTAAATAAACATGTTTTAATGGCTATATCAACCAATGAGAATGCACCTTTCTTTAGAAAATAAAAGTAGTACATATGGAAAAGTGGATTAAAATCAATTATTTATTCACTTGGTGAATTAAATCATGATTTAAATTGCCTTGATAACAATAGCATGGTGCAATAGAATTTTTTTCCTCAAATGGAGGCAGGTTGGATAACTTTGAAAAAATGTCAGGAGTATTTCTAAGGTTTGTAAAGGACACAACACCCTCAAAATAAAGAAAATAATATTTTAAAAAATATAGAAAGGAAAATGTCATAGCTTTTCTCTTTGAACTTACAAAGCTTTTCTCTTTGAACTTACAAGATAAAGCAGTAACTTAACATTTATTTTGGTTTGAAGTTAGTTTATTTAGGGAGTGCTTTTCTTGTAAGTTTAAAGCTACAAATTGATTTTCCATAGCATATTTTTAAATTAAGTTTTGTAACAAGATTTGTAATTAACACTACATATCTGAAGATCTGTTTTAACTGTACTTCTACCTGGGAAACAGCAATATTACCCTATTACTTTGAGCACACATTTTTAGAAATAGTACAGTTTGTACTAAGACTTTTGTCTTCAAATTTTGTCTTCGATAATTAAAAAGTAAACAACTTGTCCTATAAACAGATATGTTACACCAGAAGTCATTTATTCAACAACCTATTCCAGGTGCATGACAGGGCTTTAGGTTTACATACAGTTCAGTGAGAGAACTGTGGATAAGTGGAGCCATTCTCAAGGATCGTGGGTCAGAAGCTCAGGGGACATAAAATGGACATCAATAGGGCGATGCCAGTTTACACAAGTTGAGGACTTGTCTATGCAGGTCTCACAAATGACTCCCCATACATTACAAAAATACTTTTTGATAAGTAATATAATGAAACCTTGTTATTACATCATTCATCCATATGTTCAAATGTGACTATATATTCATATGACATTACACTTACACTTGGAAAAAACACATGGAAGTAAAGTTGCTAGTGTTACTGTACTGCAATTAGACAAAGGCTCTTGCTAGTGAAGCCCTCCTGCCTGCTTGTTCATATTAAGTGCGACATGGCATTTGCATCACCTGGTGCTCTATCATAAAGTGAAATCCCAAAGCAACAGAGAAAGAAAGAGAGCAGCAAATACACGTTCCCCTCCCAATACCCCCCTCCCCCTCCCCTACCAAAAAAACACCTTTGTTAAAATGAAATTAAGGTTTCAGGCAAATATTACTGGTTTACATTAGTGTTTAAATTAAAAAAATCAAACTTTGGAAATCTGGAAAGATGAAAAACTAAAGTTGCACTTATCCAAAATAGTACCCAAACTGCTTAACTCTGTCCCCATAGAGTTATCAGCCTACCACCTAACTGAGCAAATTATACAGATGTATTTACATAAATTGGTTTAGAAACTAATTTAGTTAAATATGTGTAATTCCCTTGTGTAGACACTCATTCTTATTTAAGCATCATATTGAACTAACTTAAGTCAACTCCTCGCCAATTTAAGCTAAGTCAATATAAGACCAATTTATTTAAATTAGTAAAACTTTCTCCTATAGATAAAGCCTATATAAGCAAGCAGCATTCCCACTCTGCTCCTAACTCAATATAATGTCCAAACTAACTGTCATTTTTTGAGTTTTCCTTTATTGAGAAGTTAAACAACAACATAAATATCAGCCTCAGCTTCCCCCAAGCATCGCCATGCCTAGGATTTCTCACTGTAAACCACACTGGCACTCCCCCAAGTCCCCTTTTTATCTAAGAAAGAGACTCATCTCGTTTATATTCTGAGTTAGAGCTAGTGGGACCTATCTGGCTTGTCTGACAGCATCAGACAGACGAATAGTTCTACAAGTCCATGGGGCCAGATGCACTGCATCTGAGGGTGCTAAAAGAGTTGGCGGGTGTGATTGCAGAATCATTGGCCATTATCTTTGAAAACTCATGGCGAGCAGGGGAGGTCCCGGATGACTGGAAAAAGACTAATGTAGTGCCCATCTTTAAAAAAGGGAAGAAGGAGGTTCCGAGGAACTACAGACCAGTCAGCCTCACCTCAGTCCTTGAAAAAATCATGGAGCAGGTCCTCAAGGAATCAATTTTTAAGCACTTTGAGGAGAGGAAAGTGATCAGGAACAGTCAGCATGGATTCACCAAGGGCAAGTCATGCCTGACTAAACTAATTGCCTTCGATGATGAGATAACTGGCTCTGTGGATGAGGGGAAAGCAGTGGATGTGTTATTCCTTGACTTTAGCAAAGCTTTTGATACAGTCTCCCACAATATTCTTGCCAGCAAGTTAAAGAAGTATGGCCTGGATGAATGGACTATAAGGTGGATAGAAAGCTGGCTAGATCATCGGACTCAATGGATAGTGATCAATGGCTCCATGTCTAGTTGGCAGCTGGTATCAAGCGGAGTGCCTCAAGGGTCGGTCCTGGGGCCGGTTTTGTTCAATATCTTCATTAATGATCTGGAGGATGGCGTGGATTGCACCCTCAGCAAGTTTGCAGATGACACTAAACTGGGAGGAGTGGTAGATACGCTGGAGGGTAGGGATAGGATACAGAGGGACCTAGACAAATTAGAGGATTGGGCCAAAAGAAATCTGATGAGGTTCAACAAGGACAAGTGCAGAGTCCTGCACTTAGGACGGAAGAATCCCATGCACTGCTACAGACTAGGGACTGAGTGGCTAGGCAGCAGTTCTGCAGAAAAGGACCTAGGGGTTACAGTGGACAAGAAGCTGGATATGAGTCGACAGTGTGCCCTTGTTGCCAAGAAGGCTAACAGCATTTTGGGCTGTATAAGTAGGAGCACTGCCAGCAGATCGAGGGACGTGATCATTCCCCTCTATTCGGCATTGGTGAGGCCTCATCTGGAGTACTGTGTCCAGTTTTTGGCCCCACACTACAAGGATGTGAAAAAATTGGAAAGAGTCCAGCAGAGGGCAACAAAAATGATTAGGGGGCTGGAGCACATGATTTATGAGGAGAGCCTAAGGGAACTGGGATTATTTAGTCTGCAGAAGAGAAGAATGAGGGGGGATTTGATAGCTGCTTTCAACTACCTGAAAGGGGGTTCCAAAGAGGATGGATCTAGACTGTTCACAGTGGTAGCAGATGACAGAACAAGGAGTAATGGTCTCAAGTTGCAGTGGGAGAGGTTTAGGTTGGATATTAGGAAAAACTTTTATACTAGGAGGGTGGTGAAGCACTGGAATGGGTTACCTAGGGAGGTGGTGGAATCTCCTTCCTTAGAGGTTTTTAATGTCAGGCTTGACAAAGCCCTGGCTGGGATGATTTAGTTGGGGACTGATCCTGCTTTGAGCAGGGGGTTGGACTAGGTGACCTCCTGAGGTCCCTTCCAACCCTGATATTCTATGATCTTTATGCATAGTCCTTAAATGTGACATTGTTTCAAAGATTCGCCTTTCCACTGTAACCATTTCTTAAGGAACGCAACCAAGTATAAATGGCATTGCTCTCTAACTTTAAAATTTGCACCAAGAAAAACATTTCAAAATAAGACTTGCTTTGAATATCAAATATTTCTATCTGGAAAATAAGAGATTTAAGAATGTATAGCCCTGCAAAACCCAAACTTGCTTCTTCACTGTATAAACTACAAAAAAATCTTTCCAATTCATGCATTCAAAGATATATTTTGGTTTGTTATTTTTAAAAAATTGTCATTCATTTAATGCATATTCAGTAAAATCCAGTCAGGTAAGGAAATGAAGCTATTTTTCTTGTGGTTTTCAAATTCCACATATAATAAAACCTCCAACCCCTTGTCTGTTGTAATCATCACACACAGTAAATCTGTAGAAGTTTAGAAGCTGAGACAGCCTCTTGAAAAAACAGACAAGAAATTAATCTGAAAGAGAAATTCAAGAGTAAAGACATTGATTCCTACATCGTAGGAATTAGCAAGGCTGGTAACTTCAAAAAGACTTCAGAACTTTTATTTTCATGTAAACGTTCATCATGACACAACAGCTCTGAGTTTGACACACAATGAAAATCATTTGAGAGACCTTTTATGTCTGTTACGGTATGTGAAGGTTGAATTCTTTGGCTGCCCATCATTAGTCATCAATAGATGTTCAAGCAGATTAACAGAAAGGAAAAGATATGCCTATTTATAGATCCATAGGAAATTCAGAGTGTTCTGCAACCACTGCTTCTAATACACTTCACATAGTCTTTTCTCACATAAAAAGTAAAAAGAAGTTGAAATGAAAGATCTGAAACTTTATCTCATATAAAAACTGGTTGGGAGGAAAGCCTTTCAGACCTCCTCAGATAATGAAAGCGAGGCAACCTCAGAAATAAAGACCGACTTTTGTAATGCAAATGAGGTAGCCTCACGCCATGTCTACACTACAAACTTTGGTTGATGCAAGTTACTTCATCTTCTACCACCAAAGTTTGTATATTGCTCAGGCATATGCATACTTGGCTGCTTGCATCAGTCTGTGTACAATCACATGGAGTGCTCGTGTCAATGCAAAGTGCAGTATACCATAAGTAAATATTCCAAGTGCCACCTGCCACTGTCCAGTGCAATGCCTTTGGGGAAATTTTCACCTCTTGTGGAGTAGAAATGACTCATCCAGGATTTCTGAGACCCTAGGTGGTCAAGTGCGCAGCACGCAACTTTCTCCATCCCATAACGCCATCTATATGCCATAACTTTCATGCTTTTAAAAAAAATCCCACAAACTCGTGTGGCACTTGTTGCTGTCCACCATCTCTGACAGACACATGGAGCCTGCAGAGCTCTGCACTATTCTCATGAACAGTGCACATATAGGACATATGATTATTCTGTACTGGCAGACCCGAAGTACCACAACAATGGGGGACTTGATGGTTTCTTCTAGGACAGTTTGTTAAAGGACATAACAAAAAATAATTCAAAGTTGTTGGTAATGTTCATGGAGCAGCTGCAAGTGATGGAACACTGCTTCTGGGCCTGAGAAACGAGCACTGACTGCTAGGATCACATCATAATGCAGGTTTGGGATGATGAGCAGTGGCTGCAGAACTTTCAGATGCGAAAGGCCACATTCCTGGATCTGTGTGATGAGCCTGCCCCAGCTCTCCAGCACAAGGACACCAGAATGAGAGTTGCATTGACAGTGGAGAAGAGACTGGTGATCACACTGTGGAAACTTGCAATTCCAGACTGCTACTGGTCAGTGGGAAATCTACAGTGGGGACTGTTGTCAAGAAAGTATGTAGAGCCTTGAATCATTTCCTGCTACAAACGACTGTGACTCTCGGCAATGTGCAGGACATAGTGGATGGTTTTGCAGCAATGGGGTTCCCAAACTGCTGTGGGGCATTAAACAGCATGCATATTCCTATTTTGACGCCAGCCCACCTTGACACAGAGTAGAGAAAAAGGCTATTTTTCTATGGTTATGCAAGCACTGGTGGATCAATGAGGACACTTCACTGCTATCAACGTGGACTGGTCAGAGAAGATGCATAACACTCACATTTTTAAGAACTCAGGACTGTTCAGAGAGCTACAAGCAGGGACATTCTTTCCCAGCTGGTGGATTACCATTGGTGATACTGAAATACCAATAGTGACCGAGCCTACCCCTTGCTCCCCTAGCTGATGAAGCCATACACCAGCCACTAGATAGCTCCGAAATTCAACTACAAGCTCAGCAAGTGCAGAATGACTGTTGAATGTGCTTTTGGTAGATTGAAGAGATGGTGGTGGTGTTTACTCACTAGACTGGATCTCAGTGAGAAAAATATTGTTATGGTTATAGCTCCCTGTTGCATCCTGCACAATATCTGAGAGGCAAAGGAGTACAAGCTGCCACAAGGATGAAGGGCGAAGGTGGAAAGCTGTCTGCTGAGTTTGAACAGCCAGACATGAGGGCCATTACTAGAGCCCAGTGTGGAGCTATGCAGTTGACAGAGGCTTTGAAAGAGCACGTTAACAGTCAGCAACAGTAGTGTTCTCTATTGGTGTGTTCTCTGGGCCTGAAATTTTGGGTGCTGCTAAGAACTGTACAGCACTTGCCATACATTTACAAATATGACTGGGTGTGCTCCTGAGCCTATGAATTACAGTAGAACCTCAGAGTTACGAACCAACCGGTCAACTATACACCTCATTTGGAACCAGAAGCACGCAATCAGGCAGCCGACAACAAAAAACCAGCAATTACAGTACAGTACTGTGTTAAACATAAATGACTTAAAAAAATAAAGGGAAAGTTTAGAAAAAGGTTTGACAAGGTAAGGAAACTGTTTCTGTGCTGGTTTCATTTAAATTAAGATGTTAAAAAACGGCATTTTTCTTCTGCATAGTAAAGCTTCAAAGCTGTATTAAGCCAATGTTCAGTTGTAAACTTTTGAAAGAACAACCATAAAGTTTTGTTCAGCGTTACGAACAACCTTCATTCCCAAGCTGTTCGTATCTCTGAGGTTCTACTGTATTGCAAATCTTTCCTTACCTGCATCCCTCTCATTTTCTGGAACCGTGCTATTGTGTCACTGATGGTATAGACACGAACATGGCCCATGTGCAGATTTCCAGAAGGGTATGGGAACATTGAAAGCACATAAAACTTTTGTCTTGATTTCTAGGAAGAATAAAAAAAGTTAAACCCAAGTAGGTTAGCATTTAATTTTGAAAAAATAAATCAATAAGCAGTCTATAGGCTACACAATCTCTAAAACTCCTATTAAACAAAACAAAGTCATGTTACAGCACGGCAAAAATAGGGTTTCAATCAAAAATATCCAAGTTAAGTTTGCTGGGAGTATAAACTGGCAGGGCTCCAAACTTCAATTGGGTTGTACCAATTTATATTAACAGAGAATTTGGAACCTAGTGTTTTATCTCAAAAGTTAACTGCAAACATTCATGGGGTTTTTGCATATACCTGTTTTTACAAAAGATTCTTTTACAAGATAACAAAAGAGGGGGGAAAAAAGATATGACTGTTCATTTAAAACTGTAATTTGTGCTATATTTTTAAACAGTGAGGTCAGAATTGCTCCAGATTTTAAGTTTCATAAAAATCCAAACCCAGAGTAACAGAAGTGTTTTAATTATTTTTTTTAAAAACGGTTTTAAAAAGCAAATGAACATCCCTCTAGAGTGTCTAAAACCCAATTACTAAAGCACTGAGCTACTGCATGAGAATGTGAAAAGTTAAGGTGACTAAAAACTGACTACAAACTAAAGTGAAATTGATCACTATATTCCTATTGCAAAAACTAAAAATACAAAAAGGCAGCCTAAAGAGTGAACAGTAAGTGAAAATACTTAAATTCTAATTTTTTAAAATAAAGTAATATTTGTAACATTATGATTTTTTTTATTTGCAACTTTAATCTTCCCTATAAATTGTTCACAATCTAATTTTGGTCACTATATAGATGATTATATTCATTGTTCAACAATTTACATGCTGGTCTATTATTCTTTACATGCTGGTGTTACAAAAATACTATGATCGCTTTTAAAAAAATACAGTAGAACCTCGGAGTTACAAACACCTCAGGAATGGAAGTTGTTCATAAGTCTGAAATATTCGTAACTCTGAACAAAATGTTATGGTTGTTCTTTCTAAAGTTTACAACTAAATAGTGACTTAATACAGCTTTGAAACTTTACTATGCAGAAGAAAAATGTTGCTTTCCCTTTTTTTATTTTAGTAGTTTATGTTTAACTTAGTTCTGTACTTTTTTTTTCTCTTTTTTTTTTTTTTTTTTTGGGTCTCTGCTGCTGTCTAATTCCATACCTCCAGTTCCAAATGAGGTGTGTAGTTGACTGGTCAGTTTGTAACTCTGGTGTTCATAACTCTGAGGATCTATTGAACTATGAATATTACTCTGTATTCCTATTTAACAAACACTCTCTTCCAAATATATTTTCCCCTACAGATTTTCCTTTTTGTTTCCTCAGCAAACAGCAAAACTAAAGAGAATCAAAATGGTTTACTGGGGTAGTAGAGACAACTAGCACCTTAACAGTGGATTTTATTAAATGACACATTAACACCAGGAATGGAACAAAAATATTAAAAATAATTCTATGAGTTTTGCATATTTATGAATGCTTTCTAGATTGTTGTCTCATAATAAAAAGGCATGTATTTAAACCAATTCTTTCCCTGGCACGCACGCACAATTCTCATCTTATTTTCCTTCTCCATGCAAGTCAGGTCACCTCTCTATCTTTGTGACAATATAATGACTTCTATTTTCTGCCTGAAGAAAGACAGGTAGGGGGAGAAGAGAAGCAAATGAGAAGGAAGAATGAGAGTTTATAGGTATGTGACTGAACATAGATAAGCGTGAAAGAGATTTGTTGTATGAATCACCACATTTATTGCTTTTTCTTGTCCATAACCAGGAAAGCTGTGTTCTCAATGTCCTTCTAATTGCTGGTCATTTTAAGACATCCATTTTTCTTTCTGATAGCTTTCTTTCAAGAGTGATTTATTTGTATTTATCTGTTGGTATCCTATTGCTTCCACTACACCGCACCACAGGAAGTTTTTATTGCGACTAGCATGAAAGAAATATTTTTAAAAACCCAAACAAATATTTTTGGTTTCACTGCCAGTGAATATCTTATTTAGAAGAAAGCTATTAAATGGGAGCCATACGTTTATAAATTCTTTTGTCTGCTGTTAACCATATTGTGTCCTTATTCACTTTTCTTATTATAACTTTTTCAAATAGTCTATTACAAGATATATTTTTGCTAAGTAAGGGATAATATAGATGTTTTAAACAGTGTTAAGTACTCCAGACTGATGCTTTCAAAAATATTTCACCTTGAGAAAATAAATCAAATATGAATTTTTCAAGTTTCTCAAAACGCTTACATCTGTTTCTGAAGTTTTGCAAAACTGTTCCTTCATTCTTGGAAGCCACCACTTCTCAACTTTCTTTCTTGTTTCCAATCCATAGTCTCTTTCCCACTTCCCCGTCTCACTGTAAATAGATCTGATCCATCCTGGAATCAATCTCCTTTGCCATTTAATTAAGTCATTTAGCTGCCTTTTCAGACATGAGGAACAAACTCCAAATCTCTGCCAAGCAGACTGCATGTTTTAGGATACAATGGCTGTTCTGAAAAATACAAAAACATAACTTTTAATCTAAGGTCAAGCAATGAATACTACAGTAGAAATCTGTATGACAATTCTGTTGTAATGAAACATCCATTAAGCACAGTTTAAACAATATTTGTTTATTTCAGATTGTACTTGCATTCTATTTCTAGTGTGGGTTGTTAAAGCACTCAATTTTAAAGAACTGGCTCTGGCCCTGGGAGGGGCACCAACATGAAACTAGTTTGGCAGTATTAGACTATTTCCTAAAGGGATGAAATCTTTCTACAATCTCCCAGAAAAGTCAGTATCAACCCCCTTGAGATTACAGACATTTGAACTAACAGAATTTGGAAAAGGCTATTAAAATTTTTTAATAGTTATTTGGGATGAGGACAGGGAAAGGTGGGAGTTGCAAAACAATCTCAAATATAGTCAATTAGTTTGTAACTGCTGAAAAGCCAGGGGGGTGGACTATGGTTACTAGATTTCAGATTGACAATCGCCTCTGGTTACTCCCTTGTATAGGATTAGATGGAAAACTCACTACTAAACTCTTCAGTTTCAGATGTGGTTCAACAAGTCAAGACAAAGATAATAATGATGAGCTCCAATCCTCTCAGACAATGGGCAAATTATGGAAACTTCTCTTCACACACTTTTGCAGGTCTCAATCCAGTTATCACAAAAATAAGTCAGAGATGGTAAAGACCTATTAGTCCATCTCTCTGACAATGTAGGATTGTTCCCAATAGCATTGTTACTATTGTCTCACTGGTAGGAAGATTTTCCTGAGATTCATCCTAAATTTCCCTTTTTAATCTCATCCCATTACTCCTGCTGATATCCCTTGCACCATGCTAATTCTTCTCCATCCTTAGGCCTAGTCTGCCCTTGAAAGTTGTAGTGGTATAACATTTCAGTTAGAGGTGTAATTTTTGTATATAGAAAATGGCTAGGGAGCACTGGACTCAAGAGATCTGGGTTCTCCTGACCTTCTGGATGACTTTGGACATATCATTTCACCTTATTATGCCTATTTCCCCATCTATAAAATGGGTATAATGATACTGACTTCTTTTGTAAAGCACTATATAAAAGCCAGGTGGTATATTACCACCACCTCATTCCACAATGTGATGTCTCTCTCTATGCAGCTCAAAACTACATTGGCCATTTTTGCTGCTCTGTTGCACTGCAAACTATTTTCTCCTCTCATCCCAAAGAGTGGTCTTCTTCAGCATTACTGCTTCACAAGTTTCTTCCTCCCACTGAACCTATTGCAGTTGAATCCTTCACTCTGGGTACGTCTTCACTTACATCCGGGTCCGGATGTAAGCAATCGGTTTTCTGAGTTTGATTTATCGCGTCTGGTTAAGACGCGATAAATCGATCCCGGATCGATCCCGGAAGTGCCCCGGATCGATCCCGGAAGTGCTCGCCGTCGACGCTGGTACTCCAGCTCGGCGAGCGGAGTACGCAGCATCGACGGGGGAGCCTTCCTGCCGCGTCTGGACCGCGGTAAGTTCGGACTAAGGTACTTTGAATTCAGCTACGTTATTAACGTAGCTGAATTTGCGTACCTTAGTCCGAAGTGGGGGGGTTAGTGTAGACCAGGCCTCAGAAGAGACAAAACCATTTGTGTGGAATGAATGGAATCAAGACCCTAAAAGATTTAATTTACAGTGGGGTCTCTAAATCTTTCATTGGGCTAAAAACAGAAGTTCCCCCCAACTGAATAACTTTATTGCAGTGTAATACAAATAATAACAATTAATAAATCATTGAAACAGTCATTTTCTCTTTATTCAATTCTGAACAAAAAAGGATAAAACCTTGTGAAGCCACTCTCAGGTGGTGCACTGATGTGGAAGAGCACATTGTACTGAGTGGGCAACTTGGGAGAGAGGAGTTAGCTACACACCAGTGTGGTGATGGAAGGGGATGTGGGATGCTTTAGAGAGAAAGTAGTTATAGGTGGTTCTATGTTAGGATAGGGGCTTGGGCATGCTTTTGGTGGTAGTTAAGGGGGTTCTAAGGTAGGATTGGGGGTTATAGGTGGAAGGTTCTAGAATGGGGATGCTTTGTGGAGGAGTAGTTATGGGGATTCTAGGTTGGGGTAGGAGTTCTGGGAGGAGGACACTGCAAGATAGTTATGGGAGTTCTAGGCTAGGAGATGCTTTATAGAGAAATAGTTATGGGGGTTCTAGTTATGGGGGTTCTAGGTTAGAGTGGCAGTTCTGGGGTTAGATGCTTTGGGGAAGGGGTACTTATCGGGGGTCTGGGTTATGGGTGGGGGTGCTTTGGGCAGAGGGTGCTTGGTGGGGGAGGGGTACTCGCTGCACAGTGCTGGATAGGGAGTTGCTACAGGCTGGGGGATGGTTTGGGCAGGGAGCCATTATGGGGGGGAGCTGGGTGCTCAGGGACGGTTGGAGCCGTTACAGGGAAGGTCGCGTGGGGGCGGTATGGACTCGGGGCCGTTATGCCGAATGAGGGGGTCGTCGCGAGCCACGTCTGTGCGCGGGGGCGAGAGGGAGGAGGGAAGGATCGTGTTACCTGCGCGCGAGCCCCGGCTGCTAGCGTCCACCCCCCTCACGCGCTCCGGCTGACTTCCGCTTTCGCGCTGGGCGCCGCCATGTCGTTAGCGCCTCCAACGCAGCTCGCCCCGCCCCCCGGGAGGAGGCGGGCCGAAGGGAGGGGCCATGGGGCACGGGCGGGTGGTTGGGCTCCCACGTGGCCTCTCCAGCCACAGCATCCTGCGGCAGGGCCCCGCCCGGCGCCGCCTCGCGCCAAGCCGTGGGGAAGGCGCTCAGGAGTCAGGACTCGGAGCCCCCTGCTGTGCGCCGGCCGCCTCCCTCCCCACGTGCCCGGATCCCCTGATTCCGTTGGAGCGCCGGCCGGGGCCCTGCCCAGGCTGTGCCCGGGGGAGTGAGATGCTGCCGGGCCCCAGGTGCCTCACTCGCTGGCAGCCGCGCCGCGCCCCACCCCAGCCAGTGCCGAGTATGAACCTGCAGCCTAAGCCGCGGCACCGTCCCACGGGCTGCTCCGGGCTTGCCTGGGCGGGAAGCTCAGTGCCCGCAGGTAGCTCCGGAGGTGTAAAGTCTAGAGACACTGAGCCCTCGCAGAACAAGGCTTGCATCCGTGCGACTGGAGCGTGGGGTGTTTGTTCTCACCCCCAGTGCAAATCCCCCTCGTCGCGCATCACTGGGGAGGGGTGTGGGACTGGAGCAAAAAAATCTTACAAGACAGGCCCTCAGCCAAGTGCGTTTGGTGTTTAATGGTCAAACCCAACTACTAAAAAAACCCCGATCCTTATTTTGTACTTGAATTTATTTTCTAAAAATAAATGCTGGGGCCTCATAGTGCCCGGGTGGAACGTGGAGCAAGCACAGCACTTAAAAGCCATGTGCCCAGCCTCTTACCCAGGTAGGGGCAGAATGCTTAAATAAAGTAAGAACCAGCCTCAGCCTTCACCCAAAACTTTACCCACAAAGTTGGCTAGAGGTTTTGAATCCAAAATCTAGTTGCGAGAGAGATTGCAGGAAATGGCCCTATCTTTGGGAGCTCTTACTGAATGAAGTTTGAATAACTGTGGAGTCCATTGTCTCATAAATGCAAATTTTGTGTATTAATGTGGAATTGTACATAACTTCTCTCAAGGAGCTATGTGGCCAAACTAAATCCTGGGAAGTGTTATGAGCATCAAACGAGCATCAAACTATTTTAAACAATGTGCCAGACAAGAAGGAATTTTTGAGACAATGAAGCGGGTTTCCTATGAAATAGCTGGGGTGAGGTAAATGCAAATTTCCACTAATAGACCCAGCCTTCTGAAGGAGAGAACCATTGTCTGACTGATTATCTATTCAGTCTCTGGATATCAAAAACCCTAGCTGTATAATGGAAAGGTTAACATACGCATATAACTTCTTGTTCTGAGCAAAAGCTGTTATGAACTTGT